>NW_024396865.1:177500-192378 GCF_004115215.2 Ornithorhynchus anatinus
GAATCAACGGGCCCACCACACAAGGTCGTCCCCCGGGTGGGCCTCGGGAAAATTGACAGAACTACTCAAATTTATAAAAAAACCCAGCGACTTCCCCCCGCCGCCCATCGGCTGCTGCTGGGGTGAGAAGTGCGAGTGGGAGCGGTGGCGGTCGCCAGGGCTCCGCACCCCGGAGGCGAGACCACAACCCGGTTGGCTGGGGCTGCAGAGAGGGGTTGGAGAGCGCGAGGGGCGGGGCGGGGCGGGGGGGGGGGCACCGGGAATGCCCAGTGAAGCCTTTACTTTTTCTCCCACGCCACCTCCTGCATCCTCCTCCCATCCGTCCGTCACGACACGTGTCCCCCGCCAATACCACAAAAGCCGTCCCACCCCCCGGAGAAGGTGCAGACCGACCCGGTGACCACTCACGAGTGACCACTCACGATCAGAGTGTGGGTCGTGGGGCGGGGGAGTGGCGCGCCTTCAGCCGGTGTCGACGGCACCCAACAGGTGGCCGGACGATAAGGCGTCCAGACGTCGCAGGTGGAGGGGGTGAAGTTGGGGGCGCCCCAGCTGCTGGGAGATCGCGCCTCTCCACGCCTCCCCCCCCGCCCACAAAGACATAATAATAATAATGATGGTATTTGTTAAACGCTTACTATGTGCAAAGCATCATCCTAAGTGCTGGAGGGATACAAGGTGATCAGGTTGTCCCACGTGGGGCTCACAGTATTAATCCCCATTTTACAGGTAACTGAGGTAACTGAGGCACAGAGTAGTTAAATGACTTGCTCAAGCTCACCCAGCTGACAAGTGGTGGAGCCGGGATTAGAACCCATGCCCTCTGCCTCCCAAGCCCGTGTTGTGTCAACTGAGCTACGCTGTAGGGACGAGTCAAGAAGCCTGCGCGCACCACCTGCTCTACCACCATGCGTGGCAGCCCGTTAGGTCCATCCTCGCCCGCACCCCAACCCCGCCCCCGCCCCCGGTTGGGGATGGACCCTGACCGGACAGCTGGACCTGACCGGGGAGGAGTGCGGCCGGTGGGATGGGAAGGAAGAAAGCGGTGCACAGGAGGGGAGGCCCGGACCGAATCAGGGTAGCACTGAGCTAGGGCCGGTCGCCCCATCGAAATGGGGAGGGGGGTCAGTGGTTCTCTTCCCCACCTCCTTGGAACGCAACACCACATGCATTTGGACTCGGTTCGATTTCATAGATCGCTGAGGATCCGCTAGAGAAGAAGGGAGAATAAAAGAGGAGTGGGTGGCAGTGAGGACCGGGGTTGGGGGCGGGCGTGATCCGAACAGCTCCAGTGAAGAGGTGCGGCATCCCAGGTGGGTCCTCCACCAGAGCCACGACAGACAACCCCACGTCCCCATTCGCAGGAGAGAAAAAAGGTCCCCCTCCTCGAGTGACTCCGGGAGGAACGGGGCATAAGCAGCGAGACCCCCCCTCTTTTTCCCCAAAACGCTCTCTTCGCCCTGTCTCATCCTCCTCACCGCTCTCCACACACACGCACGCGAGACATCACCTTTCATTCAGTCGTATTTATTGAGCGTTTACTACGTGCAGAGCACTGTACTAAACACATGGAATGGACAATTCGGCACCTTCTAACCCCTGGTGATTCCTCCCCCACGCCCCCGCCGCGGTAGAGATCAGCCTCCGGGACCCAGGCGATGGAGGGCACTGCACCGACGGTGCTGACAGGCGGAGGGAGGAGGGCGTCGTGACTTGCGGTAGCTCCAAAACCCCAACATGGTTGGACTCCAGGCGGGGTAGGACCCGCCCCAGATCAGCCCCGATTCTCACTCACCATCTCACAGACACCGCCCCCTCGATACACATCTCCAGGGGCCAGCTTCGTTGTCCAGCTCCGTTGTCCGAGGAATGGGGCTTCTCCTGGGCCTGCCATTTATGGGGCTGTTAAAGAAACTCGGCGAGAGCATCGGAACATGGTTCTGAGCCGATCTGGCCCAGCCCGGGAGTTGTGATCAGTCAGCTGGGTCAGTGGGGCTGGCCAAAGTGCAAGGGGCTGTAGAGAGGGCTGATTTACCAGTGTCTGGGCCAAATGGGTTGCCCGAGCTCTGAATCTGGAGCTCAAGACCGTCTTCCAGTTCCCCTGGTTCTCCTGAGCTCCGCAGCCCATTTCCTGGTCTTTCCTGCCCATCTGGGGCTGCAGGGGGCAGATCAAGGCCAAGCCAATGTTCAGAACAGGATTATCAGAATTCTGTTGAATTCTCCCAAGGGCTTAGCCCAGTGTTCTGCCCACGGTAGACTGTAAGCTCCTGGAGGACAGGGATCATGTCTTCTCACTCTATTGAACTGTCCCAAGCACTTAGCTCGGAGCCTTCAGTCCCCTCGGAGCCGGTGCTTAATGAGTACCACTACTGGATCGCTGGGTTGATGTGCTCCCAGTGTCTCACTGAAGTCAGATCCGGTCTTCCTGATCGATCACTGTATGTCAGGAATACGCCTGAACCCGAGACTGTCTGAGGAGCCTTCTCCACATCAGCTGTTAGGTTTCACTCTCCAGCAGTTGATCAATCAATGGGATTTATTGAGCGAGGACTGTATGCTCAACTGTACTAAGCACTTGGGAGTACAATAGAGTTGGTAGGCACAATCGCTCTCCTCAGCAGTTTCCAGCAACTTTGTTCCTGCCCCCTGCCCCAAAAGGGTCCTTTAATGAAATCCCACTCCCCCACCCAAGGACACTTTCAACACGACTCTTAACAATCATCATGGTATTCGTTAAGCACTTACTTTGTGCCAGGCACTGTACTAAGCACTGGGGTGGATACAATCATATCGAGTTGAACACAGTCCCTGTTCCACTTGGGGCTCAGAGTCTTAGTCCCTATTTTACAGATGAGGTAACTGAGGCCCAGAGAAGTGAAGTGACTCAACCAAGGTCACACAGCAGACAAGTGGCAGAGCTGGGATTAGAACTCAGGACCTTCTGACTCCCATGCCCGTACTCTATCCACTACGCCAAACTGCTTCTCTATGTCTTCAGCTCCCAGACCCTGATCCTTGCTAAACAAACCCTGTGGGTTTAATAATTAATAGTAATTATGGTATTTGTTGAGCGCTTACCATGTGACAAGCACTGTTTCAAAGGTGGGGTAGTTACAAGGTGATCAGGTTGGACATAGTCCCTATCCCACATGGGGCTCACAATCTTAATCCCCATTTTACAAATGAGGTAACTGAGGCACAGAGAAGTGTAGAGACTCATCTAAGGTCACACAGCAGACAAGTGGCAGAGCCGGGATTAGAGCGCAGGTCCTTCTTGACTGCCAGGCCTATGTTCTATCCACTAGGCTATACTGCTCCTCGGTGTACTTCTCACGCTGCTTTTCTCAGGTTTCTTTACTCATCCATCCTTTTCCTCCCCAGTCTCCCGGGAGCAGATCACAGGTCTCAGAGGCTGAGGGAAAGGGAAAAAGAAACCGGGAGAATCTCTCCCATTCAACCTTCAGGTCTAAGCTGTCCTAGGAATATAAACATTGCCCCCTCTCCTCCCCTTTGTGATGGGCTTCTGCAAGAGGGTCGGTTCTGCTGATAAAAGATCAGGAACAGCAGCCACACCTTGAATTAAGGTGAGCTATTTTTCCTAAAATTTCCCACAGCACATTTCCACATCAGTTATCCCTGTTTTCCCTCCCACCAGGCTTGGGAGAAGCAGAGATTGGGCTTCCCATTTTACATCGAAGCCCAGAATGGTAAATTGTCTTGGCCAAGGCCACCAGCAGGCCCGACCTCCTGACTCCCATGGACCCAGGGTCTTTCTGCTGGACAGCACTGCCTCCCGGGCCCCAACTTGGTCAGATTTTTCTGCTTCGGGCACATCCTGGGAGAACCGAGTGTGTAGGTTTGCCTTAAGGCCTGTCGTGTGGATCCTCCAGTGGTTGACAAGTGACAGATAAATCTCCGGCCAGATCGGCGACTGCATTTGCATTGATTTACTGCCGAATGATTCTCAACTGTCCTTAGTCGCAGTATAATTACAGCAACACATGAAGGGTTTTCAGAGGCTCTGAAGTAGCTCTGCCATTGTAGACGGATGAGAGCTTTTAAAGAACATGCCAAGGGGAACACCACAGGCTTGGCTTTCAAGTCAGCAGGCCCAGCGCTATATTCTTCACCCTCTCTCCTGCCCCCTTGAGCTCCACCCTGGTGATTGGCCCTTTGAAGAGGTTCTCTGAGAGACCGGAAGAGTCACAGTTTCATTTCATGGGTATTAAATTCACCGAGATCCTTCATAAGCATCCCTCTCAGCCGAGATTTCCTTCCAAATGGAAAGAGGGAGGGGAAGATTGCACGATGGTCCCATCACGACACGTGGATACTGACTGGATGCCACAGCCAGAAGAAAATCCCAAATCTCTTTTAAAGCCATCTGTTAAC
Source organism: Ornithorhynchus anatinus (assembly GCF_004115215.2). NCBI lineage: Eukaryota > Metazoa > Chordata > Mammalia > Monotremata > Ornithorhynchidae > Ornithorhynchus > Ornithorhynchus anatinus. The sequence continues at coordinate 181,893 of NW_024396865.1, forward strand.
AAGTCCTCTACTTGATATAACACTGAGAACTTACATTTCCATTTTACAGAGGGAAATGCTCTCTCAGGGTATCTTTCCCTTTAGCGTAGCCCAGGGTTCTGAGCATGTGCAATACGCTCACCCGTTAGTTACTTTCAGACCATCAGAAAGGAATGAGCAAATGTGCAGACGTGCAAAGGCCTCCTCCAACTAAGCCCTCATTTCCTCTTCTCCCACTTCCTTCTGCGTCACCCTTGCTCTTGGATTTGCACCTTTTATTCACCCTACCTTCAGTCACACAGCACCTACGCATAGATCTGTAATTTATTTATAGTAATGTCTGTCCCCCTCTACACCGTAAACCCCTTGTAGGCAGGTAACGTGTCTACGAACTCTTTTATATTGGTCTCTCTCAAGCTCTTAATTCAGTGCTCTGCACACAGTAAACGCTCAATAAATACAATTGATTGATGAATTGACTGCAATGAGCCCACAGTGTCTGAATGGACTGATTGGTCACTTGACTCCATCTTTCTTTTCCCATGGTATTTGTTTAGTGTTGACTATGTGCCAGGCACTGTATTAGACACTGGGGTAGACTCAAGCTAATCAAATTAAAACCAGTCCATGTCCCACATGGGGCTGACAGTCTTAATGCCCACTTTATGGATAAGGAAACTGAGGCCCACAGAAGTGAAGTGACTGGCCCAAGGTCATCCAGAAGATAAGTGGCAAAGCTGCGTTTAGAGTCCAGATCCTTCTGATTCCCAGGTCCGTGCTCTATCCACTAGGTCACACTGCTTCTCTGCTAACAGGAACTTCCGGATGAACTGGTTTCATTGTCAGAAAGCCACACTCCCAATTCCAGAGTTGAACCACACTAGCCCATGCAGAGATTTTGATATATTCCTGGATGACACATTCCGTGTCTTCCCAAGGCCCCTTCCCCCGCCCGAGGACCAGGTTCCTCCTCCTAGGGTTGAGCACTTCCTATAGAATATAAGATCACTGTGGGCAGGGATTGTGTCTACCAACTCTGTTATATTTTGCTCTCCCAAGTGTCCTGTGGTATTTGTTAAGTATTTACTATGTGCAAAGCACAATTTTGATGCTATTGATACCTGTCAAGTTGTTTTGTTTTGTCTGTCTCCCCCTTCTAGACTGTGAGCCCATTGTTAGGTAGGGATTATCTCTACCTGTTGCCAAATTGTACTTTCCAAGCGCTTAATACAGTGGTCTGCACACAGCACTCAATAAATACGATTGAATGAATGAATGAAAGTTCTAAGCGCTGGGGTAGATACAAGATAATCAGGTTGGATACAGTCCATGTCCTAAATGCTTAGAACAGTGCTCTGCACACAGTAAGCACTCAGTAAATACCACTGAGTGATTGAGAAATGAGATTGAAGCACCCCGAGATAGATGATGTCAGAGGAGTGAAGTGTGCGGGCTGGTGCATAGCAGGAGAGAGCTTTTTGAGTGTCTTAAAGCTCAGTGTCTTAGAGGCGATTCCCGGCGTGTTGATTCTTTCTGTCCAGTGTCTAGTGTGTAAAGCAACCCCTCAGCCATCCCACCACCTCCCCATCAAATAGGGGAAGACAGGGCTGGCCCATCTCTTGTCCTGTTGGGCCACAGCCATGTCGTGACTGTCCTGCTGGCCCTCTGGCTTGGTGGCTCCAGGCTGAGCTCCAGGAGACACAGGAGAGGCCTGGGAAGCAGAGACCCCGCCCCCACCCCCGCACCCTCCACCACCCCCAACACACACACAAACACACACATGCATGCCCAGGCCTCAGAATACAAAGCTGCCCTCTATCCAGTGGTGCAAGGTCCACCCAGGGGAAGCCACAAAAGCACTATGGGCTGACTTCCTGGAGCCCTTCAGATTTTGCTTGGGCAGAGGGTGACCAACAAAATATATGGTGGAAACCTCCTCGGCCTGGGCACCAAGGCCAGGCCTCGATCCTGGCTCGGATCCTGCCCTGATGCTCCTATTCTGGCTGAGCCAGTGCCCTGAGGTCACAGCAGGATGGACAAAGCACACATGCAACCTCCACCCCTCTTCTCTCTCTTTCTCCCACTCCCCTTTGCCCTCCTTTTGGGTGGCCACTGATGGCAGTTGTTCATAATTATGGGACTGCTTCAGCACTCACTATTGAGGATCAGCATGGCCTAATGGAAAGAGCCCAGGCCTGGGAGTCAGAGGACCTGAGTTCTAATCCAAGCTTCGCTACTCGTCTGCTATGTGACCTTGGGCATGTCACTTCACTTCTGTGCCTCAGTTCATCTGCAAAATGAGGATACCTGTTCTCTCTCCTACTTAGATTGTGAGTCCCATGTGAAATTGGATTATCTTGTGTCTACCCCAGTGCTTAGCGGAGTGCTTGGCACATAGTAATCTCTAGTGCTTGGTACACAGTAAGTGCTTAAAAATACCATAATTTATTTTTAAATAAATTATTATTATTGCCATCATTATTATTATATTGGCATTTGCTAGGCACTTACTTAACAACTAAGGCTGCTTTTTACTGTTACCTTCAAAGTAATCCCCTCTGAACCGTCCCATGTGAGTTCGCCATACCACAGCTGTTGACTATGCTCGGCACATAGTAAGTGCTCAGTAAATAACCACTGATTGATTGAACCTACCGGTGTCCATTTCCCCGCTGTGCTGATTCCAGTCCCTTCCCTGGCCCCAGAACGGCAGTATAAACGAAAAGGGGGGCCACACACCCCACTGCGGAAAATCGCCCCCAACTTCCTGCTTCATTCTAAACCCCATTAGCTAAACAACGACCAGGTGTGGGCCTCCCTGTTACTCTCTGGGTTGATGGCGAATACGAGCACAGACACTTGGCTGAGCATGACGATGACGGTAATAATAATAATGATAGCATTTATTAAGCACTTACTATGTGCCAGGCACTGTTCTAAGTGCTAGGGGGGATACAAGGTAATCAGGTTGTCCCACATGGTGTTAATCCTCATTTTACAGATGAGGTAACTGAGGCATGAGAGAAGTTAAGTGACTTGCCCAAAGTCACACAGCTGACAAGTGGAGGAGCTGGGATTTGAACCCATGACCTCTGACTCCTAAGCCCGGGCTCTTTCCACTGGAGCCATGCTGCTTCTATGGTATTTGTTACATGCTTTCTACGTGCCAAGCACTGAACCTTGGAAGTTCTGGGGACGGGGGTGAATTGTCACCAGTCTGTTGGCTCCGTTTTCTCCCAGTTTCTTCTGAGGAAACAGCTCAGTGCTGGAAGACAGGAAGACTGGCTTTTGGATCCAGCACTGCCCTTGTCCTGCTGGGTGTCCTTGGGTAAATCGCTTAACATCTCTGGGCCTCGGTTTCATTCATTCATATTCATTGAGCACTTACTGTGTGCAGAGTACTGTACTAAGCACTTGGAAAGTACAATACACCAAATAGAGACAATCCCTGCCCATAACTGGCTCACAGTCTAGAGCAGGGGAGACAGACATCAAACAAGTAAACAGCCATCAATATAAACAAATAGAATTGTAGATATGTACATACGTGCTGTGGGGCAGGAAGGAGGAGAAGAGCAAAGGGAGCCAGTCAGGGTGACGCAGAAGGGAGTGGGAGCTGAGGAAGAGTGGAGTTTAACCTGGGAAGGCCTTTTAGAGGAGGTGTGCCTTCAGTAGAGCTTTGAAGGTGGGGGAGAGTGATTGTCTGGCAGATTTGAGGAGGGAGGGCATTCCAGACCATAGGTGCGACATGGGCTAGGTGTCGGCAGCGAGATAGGCAGTATACACACCAGAGGAGTGGAGTGTATGGTCTGGGATGTAGAAGGAGAGAAGGGAGGTGAGGTAGGAAAGGGCAAAGTTATGGAGAGCTGTAAGGCCAACAGTAAAATGGAATGGAGATGCCTGCTCTTCCCACCTCTTTGCTTGTGAGCCCTCTGTGGAACCCTGACTGGGTCCAGTTGGATTCTCTTGTATCAACCCTGGCCCTTAGCACGGTGCTTGGCACCTAGTTAGTGCTCAACAAATGCCATTCTTAGTACCCAGGGAATGCTTGGCACCCAGGCTGCTCATTGCTGTTTCACACTACTAATGATAATAATAATTATGATGATGATGGTATTTATTAAGTGATTACTAGATGCCAGGCACTGTACTAAGTGCTGGGGTGGATGCAAGCAAATCAAGTTGGACAGAGTCCCCAACCTGCATGGGACTCACAGCCTCAATCCCCATTTTGCAGAGGAGGTAACTGAGGCACAGAAAAGTGAAGTGACTTGCCCAAGATCACACAGCAGACAAGTGACAGAGCCGGGATTAGAACCCATGACCTTATGACTCCCAGACCCGTGCTCAATTCACTATGCCAAGCTAATGAAATGTACATCGCCTTGATTCTATTTAGTTGCCATTGTTTTTACGAGATGTTCTTCCCCTTGACTCTATTTATTGCCATTGTTCTTGTCTGTCTGTCTACCCCGATTAGACTGTAAGCCCGTCAAACGGCAGGGACTGTCTCTATCTGTTGCCGACTTGTTCATTCCAAGCGCTTAGTACAGTGCTCTGCACATAGATAGTAAGCGCTCAATAAATACTATTGAATGAACATATGGTGAGAAGCAATGTGGCCTAGTGGAAAGGGCAGGGGCCCGGTAGTCAGAGGACCTTGGTTCCAACCCAGCTCTGATACATGCCTCCTTTGTGACCTTGGGTAGGTCGCTTAACTCCTCTGCGCCTCAGTTACCTCATCTGTGAATTGGAAATTCAGTTCTCCCTCCTACTTAGATTGGGAGCCCTGTGTGGGACAGGGAGTGGGTCTGACTTGAGTATCTTCTCCAGCTCATAGAATAATAACAGTAATAATGGTATTTGTTAAGTGCTTACAGGCACTGTATTGAGCACTCAAGTGGATTCAAGCAAATCGGGTTGAACACAATCTCTATCCCACTTGGGGTTCGCAGTCTCACTCCCCATTTACAGAACAGGTAACTGAGGCCCAGAGAAGTAAAGTGACTTACCCAAGGTCACCCAGCAGGTAAGTGGGAGAGCAGGGATTAGAACCCAGGTCTTCTGACTCCCAGGCCCATGCTCTATCCACTACACTAGTGCTTGACACATAGTAAGCATTTAACGGATGCCATAAGTATCATTATTATTATTATTATTCTATGGTGAGCGCTTAAATTCCATTATTATTATTATTGCACTGTTCTCCATGCCAGTTGCGAATGGCGGAATGGAGGGTATCCCTTGATGGTTGGTGGGACACTCTGCAGCCTTGAGTCCAAGCATCTCCCACCTCCGCCCTTCCTGGACAACCGCAGGTCATGGCGGGGAGTTTCAAGCCAGAGGGATGTTGAGAGGATAAAAATGAGACCACTGATTCATTACCATTCAGTGATGATCATTCAGTGGTATTTACTGAGAAATTACCGTGTGCAGAGCACTGTACCACGGGCTTGAGAGAGGCCAATAGAACAAAAACAGACACATTTCCCGCCCACAATGACTGATGTGAGTGGAATTCAGAAATCCAAATTACTATCATTGTTACATCCAAAAGATCTCTCCTGAGAGACCCGCTAGCGGTGGGCACACCAGCCCCTGGCAACCTGGTCCACCCCGTTAATCAGCCGATTAATGATATTTATTGAGCAATTTGTGTGTGCAGAGCACCGTACTAAGTGCTTGGGGGAGAACAATGACAGCAGAAGCAGCTTGACCTAGTGGATAGAACGCAGCCCTGGGAGTCGGAAGGACCTGGGTTTTAACCACGGCTCCACCACTTGCCTGCTGTGTGAACTTGGACAAGTCAGTACACTTCTTTGTGCCTCAGTTACCTCATCTGTAAAACAGGGCTCAAGACTGGGAGCTCCATGTGGGACAGGGACTATGTTCAATCTGATTAGCTTGTGTCTACCCCAGCACTTAGAACAGTGCTTGACACGTAATAAGCACTTAACGAACACCATCATCATCATCATTATTATAATTACAGTGTTGGTAGACACATTCCCTGCCCTCAAGGAATTTACAGTCTATTGGGGAGACAGATATTTAAGTAAATTAGAGGTAGGGAAAGAGGTAGGGTATAAGAATATGAACATGAGTGCTATGGGGGGTGGGGTCGACATCCCCCAGGCCCACCTGCCCCATCTCCCGCTCTGCCACCCCATCCCTGACTCCTTCCTCCCAGTTGGATCTCCCCCACCACCACCCCTCCACCAACCCCCAGGCCCAGCCCACTTCTTCAAGCCCCAGTCATCCCCATCCTCAGCACCTCCTAAATAGCCACGCCTTAGTATTCAGGGTTTTTATTCATTTGTTCACTGGGTCCAGTATTTAATTTGCTCGCACATTGGTAGTTCTGGCTTACTTAACCATTTGGGTCCACTCTCTCTCCTCCATTAGAGGGCAGGGACTATGTCTCTTACGTATTTTAGGCTTCCCAAATGTCCAGTACACTCAAAAGGCACCCAGTGCAGCACTGGGCACATAGTAATAATAATAACAATAATTATGGGATTTGTTGAGCGCTTACTATGTGCCAGGCACTGTACCTTAGTAGCTCTGGGGTGGATACAAGCCAATCGGGTTGGACACTATTCCTGTCCCACATGGAGCTCCCAGTCTCCATCCCCATTTTGCAGATGAGGTAACTGAGGCCCAAAGAAGTGAAGTGACTTGCCCAAGGTCACAAGGCAGACAAATGGCAGAGCCGGGGTTAGAACCCATGACCTTCTAATGCCCAGGTGAATGCTAAGCAAGGAGGATGCTATTATCCTGGCGTCTGGGAATGTCACAAGTGATTTCGGCTCTTAAGCTAGAGCCCGGGTCTCGAGGGGGAAGATTCCACCGGCGCCCGGAGTGGTCCCTTCTCTGGACCAGGGTGGGGAGAGCAGTGGACGGCATCTCGGGCAGACGATTATTTGCATAATTACAGGGGACAGTGGGGGGTGGTGTCTGTAGAGAAGGGACAGGGAGGCCATGGGCCAAGGGTGGGCCATTTCTGGGCAGCCACAGATACTGCTGAGACACTCCACCTTTCCCCCCACTGAGAGGTGCACACCAGAAAGGTTCACTTGGGCCCAGCTTGCCCAATTCAGGGGTCCTGGGGGTCCATCAGGACCACCTACCTCTTTTGGCACAGGCCGGAGACTCCTCGGCAGCTTTTGCACTGCATGAAAGTGGCTTTCGACTAGGCGGTGAGGGCGGGGTGGACGTGGATATGTACTGGACCGTGGGGGTGCGGGAGATTCACAGGGAAACCTGTCCTTCGCTGGGTCTGATGGATCAATGTTAATGTCATCGCTCCACCAGATTTGATGTCCTCGAGGTCTCATCCTTCCCTTGACTAAGGTCGAGCTGCTGTGGAGCTCATCTCGATGGCGAATCCTCCTCGACATCTGGGGACCTGGGGAGTGGGCAGTGGGGCTGAAATGGAGGAAGTACAGAGCTCCCACCATTGGAGGCAGAGGCATCCCTCCAGGGACCCCAACTCCAGAATAGCTCTATGGCCCCAGGGGCATCGGAAAAGACCGAGCTTCCAACTTGACACGCTCTGCCCGCCCACCTCCCAACTCCGCCCGGAGGACTGGAGCCTGCAAAGCTGCCCCTGCGCGGGCGAGAGGGGTGGGGACCGCTCCCATCCTCCCACACTGAGCCATACCGCCCTGCGGGCCCCTGGGGACCGGTGCCCAGGGAAACCTCCGCGGTTGGCCCCTTAGGGGGAGGCACCTGAGCTTGGTGGACAGTGCCAGGGTCACACGCCTCTGGCAGTGGCACGATGGGAAGCAACGGCTCCTAGCCCAGGGGCTCGGGGACTGAAACACAGACAACTTTCTCCTTCCCCCTCCTCCCTGCTTTCTTTGCCAACCTTCTACTAGGGCCGGGAAGAAGCAGAATGGCCTCTATCGATTGATTCGTTCTTGTGAGCGATCTCTTGTATTTCCCTCTTCCTTCCCTCTTTGTACCCTTCTGCCTAGGCGTCTATGCATCACTTTATGTTGATTTGTCCCCTTCATTAGACTGGGGTTTTCAAAGGTGGGACCTGCATCTCATTTCTGTCTGACTCCCAAGCACCTTCTGTAGTGCTCTGCCTACACTAGGTGCCCAATACAGTACTCTGCACACAGCAGGCACCCAGGACTCTACTCACGCTCCCTCTGCATCACCCTTGCCCTTGGATTTGCACCCTGCCTGAGCCCTGCAGCACATATGTACACATCCATAATTTATTTATATTAATGTCTGCATACCCCACTAAACTGTAAGCTTGTTGGGGGCAGGGAGTGTGTCTGTTATATCATGTTTGAGAGCTCACTTTCTCCAGGATGCCTTCCCAAACTGAGCCCTCCTCAGTTTGCACTGCCCCTCCTCCCCTCCCCACTGCCCCTACTCCTCCCTCCCTCTGTTCTACCCCTTTCCCCACCCACAGCACTTGTGTATATTTGTATATATTATTCATTACTCTATGTTATTAATTATGTGTATAATCTATGACACTATCTATTTTGATGGTATTGATGCCTGCCTACTTGTTTTGTTTTGCTGTCTGTCTCCTTTGCTGTCTGTCTCCCCCTTTTAAGCTGTGAGCCCGCTGTCGGGCAGGGATTGCCTCTATCTATTGCTGAATTGTACATTCCAAGCGCTTAGTACAGTGCTCTGCACACAGTATGCGCTCAATAAATACGATTGAATGACTATCATACTTTCTCAAGTGCTTAGTACAGTGCTCTGCACACAGTATGCGCTCAATAAATACAATTGAATGAATATCATACTTTCTCAAGTGCTTAGTACAGTGCTCTGCACAGAGTAAGTATGATTGATGGACTGATCTCCACACAGCAGGTACCCAGTACACTACTCTGCACCCAATATGGTCCTGGGACAGTGCTTTGCATATAGCAGGCTTCTAGTACAGAGCCTAGGAGAGAAGAGGGGAGGCTGGCAATTACAAGAACACCTCCCTGCTCTTCCCCATTTATAGGGGTCAATTAATCAGGAGTATTTTGTTTTTGAGTACCTACCATGTGCAGAGCGCTGTACCAAGCAGAGGGCCCGCCCTGAGGTGATTTAGCCAGAGCTCAGGAATTCCACAGCCGTGGAAGGGTGGGCAGAGCGGACGGGAAATTTGTGGTCCCCAGACAACGCGGCACGAGGGCAAGGAACTCCCAGTCAGTCGGTCAATCAATATTGAACGCTTACTGAATGCAGAGCACTGTACTAAGTGCTTGGGAGAGTACAATATAACAGGGAGTTGGTAGACACACTCCCAGCAAGGAGCTTACATTTGAGCAAAACCTCCCAAACCTCCAAAATGTAGGCTTGACTGTGTCTGCCCGGTCTGGGTGAGGTTTGGGGGATGACAGATCAGCAGGCACCAGAGAGTGGGCGAGAGGATAGTGAGGACCATGGCGCCAGGGGGCGGGGAGAGGGTGGCCGGGCAGGGGGTACCTCTTGCTGAGCTCTGCCTTCAGGCTGAGTTCGAGGTCCGTGAGGGGGATGATGTAGTCACTGTCGGTGCTGAGACTCTGCTCGTCCAAGCCGCTCTCCCCTTCGAGCTTCTCCTCTCTCCTGAAGGTGACATCCATATATGGCTGGTCACTCTCAACTCTCACCTGGGTCATGGCCAGGTGGTCACTCTTCAGGAAGTCCTGGTGGATTTTCTCGTAGCTCTGGGGATAAATGGCAGGCCCTGGTTACTATGGGCTGAAGGCCAGGCTACATAGGGCTTCAGAGTATTGGTGCTAGCAACAGTGCGGTTTACTGAGTATGCACTGGGTGCCGAGCCTGTGCTAAGTGCCAGGCTGGTCATGGTCCCCATCCCCCATGGGGCTCCGAGTCTTAGAGGGAGGGATAGCAGGGATCTTAAGCCCCGCTTTGTGGAGGAGGAAACTGAGGCCCAGAGAGGTGAAGGGATTTGTCTAAGGTCATCCAATGAGCCCGGGACTCCCAGCAGCCTGGATCCCTCTGGAACTCCGCAGCCCAGCCCCTCCGCCGCTGCAGCGCCAGTCCACGGTGGGCGAACCTTCTTGTAGTGGCTGGGCAGCAGGCTGCCCAAGATCTCGCTCAGATGTTTCAAGAATGGTCTCTCCTCGGGTTCGTTGTTCCAGCACTTGACCATGATCTCATACCTGGAGAAGGTGGGTATGGGGTTGGGGGGAGGAGGGGCGCAGGGGCCCAAAAAGGAAGACTTAACAGTAATAATAGTAATAATAATTGGGCCATTTGTTAAACACTTACTGCATGCCAGGTATTGTACTAAGCTCTGGGGTGGATACAAGCAATTGGGTTGGACATAGTCCCTGTCCCACGTGGGGCTCAAGGTCTCAATCCCCATTTTACAGATGAGGGAACTGAGGCAGAGAGACGTGAAGTGACTTGCCCAAGGTCACACAGCCGACAAGTGGCGGAGCCAGAATTAGAAACAATGACTTACACCTTGTCGGTGGCGTGGTCCGGCTTGGCCATTCTATAGCCGCCCTTGATCTTGTTGTAGAAAGTACAG
>NW_024396865.1:192878-202878 GCF_004115215.2 Ornithorhynchus anatinus
ATCAAGGCGATGTACATTTCATTAGCTTGGCATAGTGAATTGAGCACGGGTCTGGGAGTCAGAAGGTCATGGGTTCTACTCCCGGCTCTGTCACTTGTCTGCTGTGTGATCTTGGGCAAGTCACTTCACTTTTCTGTGCCTCAGTTACCTCCTCTGCAAAATGGGGATTGAGGCTGTGAGTCCCATGCAGGTTGGGGACTCTGTCCAACTTGATTTGCTTGCATCCACCCCAGCACTTAGTACAGTGCCTGGCATCTAGTAATCACTTAATAAATACCATCATCATCATAATTATTATTATCATTAGTAGTGTGAAACAGCAATGAGCAGCCTGGGTGCCAAGCATTTCCCCTGTGGTAACTAAGAATGGTGCATTTGTTCGAGCACTAAACTAGGGTGCCAAGGCACCGATGCTGAGGGCCAGGGTTATACCACGTAGAAATCCAACTGGACCGCAGTCGAGGAGCTTCCACAGAGGGCTCACAAAGCTAAATGAGGTAGGGGAAGAGCAGGCATCTCCATTCCATTTTACTGTTGGCCTTACAGCTCTCCATAACTTTGCCCTTTCCTACCTCACCTCCCTTCTCTCCTTCTACATCCCAGACCATACACTCCACTCCTCTGGTGCTAACCTTCTCACTGGGCCTCGATAGTGCCCATCTTGCTGCCGACACCTAGCCCATGTCGCACCTATGGTCTGGAATGCCCTCCCTCCTCAAATCTGCCAGACAATCACTCTCCCCCACCTTCAAAGCTCTACTGAAGGCACACCTCCTCTAAAAGGCCTTCCCAGGTTAAACTCCACTCTTCCTCAGCTCCCACTCCCTTCTGCGTCACCCTGACTGGCTCCCTTTGCTCTTCTCCTCCTTCCTGCCCCACAGCACGTATGTACATATCTACAATTCTATTTGTTTATATTGATGGCTGTTTACTTGTTTGATGTCTGTCTCCCCTGCTCTAGACTGTGAGCCAGTTATGGGCAGGGATTGTCTCTATTTGGTGTATTGTACTTTCCAAGTGCTTAGTACAGTACTCTGCACACAGTAAGTGCTCAATGAATATGAATGAATGAAACCGAGGCCCAGAGATGTTAAGCGATTTACCCAAGGACACCCAGCAGGACAAGGGCAGTGCTGGATCCAAAAGCCAGTCTTCCTGTCTTCCAGCACTGAGCTGTTTCCTCAGAAGAAACTGGGAGAAAACGGAGCCAACAGACTGGTGACAATTCACCCCCGTCCCCAGAACTTCCAAGGTTCAGTGCTTGGCACATAGAAAGCATGTAACAAATACCATAGAAGCAGCATGGCTCCAGTGGAAAGAGCCCGGGCTTAGGAGTCAGAGGTCATGGGTTCAAATCCCAGCTCCGCCACTTGTCAGCTGTGTGACTTTGGGCAAGTCACTTAACTTCTCTCATGCCTCCGTTACCTCATCTGTAAAATGAGGATTAACACCATGTGGGACAACCTGATTACCTTGTATCCCCCCTAGCACTTAGAACAGTGCCTGGCACATAGTAAGTGCTTAATAAATGCTATCATTATTATTATTACCGTCATCGTCATGCTCAGCCAAGTGTCTGTGCTCGTATTCGCCATCAACCCAGAGAGTAACAGGGAGGCCCACACCTGGTCGTTGTTTAGCTAATGGGGTTTAGAATGAAGCAGGAAGTTGGGGGCGATTTTCCGCAGTGGGGTGTGTGGCCCCCCTTTTCGTTTATACCGCCGTTCTGGGGCCAGGGAAGGGACTGGAATCAGCACAGCGGGGAAATGGACACTGGTAGGTTCAATCAATCAATGGTTATTTACTGAGCACTTACTATGTGCCGAGCATAGTCAACAGCTGTGGTATGGCGAACTCACATGGGACGGTTCAGAGGGGATTACTTTGAAGGTAACAGTAAAAAGCAGCCTTAGTTGTTAAGTAAGTGCCTAGCAAATGCCAATATAATAATAATGATAGCAATAATAATAATTTATTTAAAAATAAATTATGGTATTTTTAAGCACTTACTGTGTACCAAGCACTAGAGATTACTATGTGCCAAGCACTCCGCTAAGCACTGGGGTAGACACAAGATAATCCAATTTCACATGGGACTCACAATCTAAGTAGGAGAGAGAACAGGTATCCCCATTTTGCAGAATGAAACTGAGGGCAGAAAGTGAAGTGACATGCGCAAAGGTCACCATAGCAGACCGAGTAGGGCCAAGCGTTGGATTAGAACTCAGGTCCTCTACCCCAGGCCTCGGGCTCTTATCCATTAGGGCCATGCTAGATCCTCAATTAGTGAGTGCTGAAGCAGTCCCATAATTCATGAACAACTGCCATCAGTGGCCACCCAAAAGGAGGGCAAAGGGGAGTGGGAGAAAGAGAGAGAAGAGGGGTGGAGGTTGGATGTGTGCTTTGTCCATCCTGCTGTGACCTCAGGCCACTGGCTCAGCCAGAATAGGAGCATCAGGGCAGGATCCGAGCCAGGATCGAGGCCTGGCCTTGGTGCCCAGGCCGAGGAGGTTTCCACCATATATTTTGTGGTCACCCTCTGCCCAAGCAAAATCTGAAGGGCTCCAGGAAGTCAGCCCATAGTGCTTTTGTGGCTTCCCCTGGGTGGACCTTGCACCACTGGATAGAGGGCAGCTTTGTATTCTGAGGCCTGGGCATGCATGTGTGTGTGTGTGTGTGTGTGTGTTGGGGATGGTGGAGGGTGAGGGGGTGGGGGCGGGGTCTCTGCTTCCCAGGCCTCTCCTGTGTCTCCTGGAGCTCAGCCTGCAGCCACCAAGCCAGAGGGCCAGCAGGACAGTCACGACATGGCTGTGGCCCAACAGGAAAAGAGATGGGCCAGCCCTGTCTTCCCCTATTTGATGGGGAGGTGGTGGGATGGCTGAGGGGTTGCTTTACACACTAGACACTGGACAGAAAGAATCAACACGCCGGGAATCTCCTCTAAGACACTGAGCTTTAAGACACTCAAAAAGCTCTCTCCTGCTATACACCAGCCCGCACACTTTACTCCTCTGACATCATCTATCTCGGTGTGCTTCAATCTCATTTCTCAATCAATCAGTGGTATTTACTGAGTGCTTACTGTGTGCCGAGCACTGTTCTAAGCATTTAGGACATGGACTGTATCCAACCTGATTATCTTATATCTACCCCAGCGCTTAGAACTTTCATTCATTCATTCAATCGTATTATTGAGTGCTGTGTGCAGATCACTTTATTAAGTGCTTGGAAAGTACAATTCGGCAACAGGTAGAGATAATCCCTACCTAACAATGGGCTCACAGTCTAGAAGGGGGAGACAGACAAAACAAAACAACTTGACAGGTATCAATAGCATCAAAATTGTGCTTTGCACATAGTAAATACTTAACAAATACCACAGGACACTTGGGAGAGCAAAATATAACAGAGTTGGTAGACACAATCCCTGCCCACAGTGATTTTATATTCTATAGGAAGTGCTCAACCCTAGGAGGAGGAGCCTGGTCCTCGGGCGGGGGAAGTGGCCATGGGAAGACATGGAATGTGTCATCCAGGAATATATCAAAATCTCTGCATGGGCTAGTGTGGTTCAACTCTGGAATTGGGAGTGTGGCTTTCTGACAATGAAACCAGTTCATCTGGAGGTTCCTGTTAGCAGAGAAGCAGTGTGGCCTATTGGATGGACCACGGGCCTGGGAATCAGAAGGATCTGGACTCTAAACGCAGCTTTGCCACTTATCTTCTGGATGACCTTGGTCCAGTCACTTCACTTCTGTGGGCCTCAGTTTCCTTATCAATAAAGTGGGCATTAAGACTGTCAGCCCCATGTGGGACATGGATTGGTTTTAATTTGATTAGCTCGAGTCTACCCCAGTGTCTAATACAGTGCCTGGCACATAGTCAACACTAAACAAATACCATGGGAAAAGAAAGATGGAGTCAAGTGACCAATCAGTCCATTCAGACACTGTGGGCTCATTGCAGTCAATTCTTCAATCAATTGTATTTATTGAGCGTTTACTGTGTGCAGAGCACTGAATTAAGAGCTTGAGAGAGACCAATATAAAAGAGTTCGTAGACACGTTACCTGCCTACAAGGTGTTTACGGGGTAGAGGGGGACAGACATTATTATAAATAAATTACAGATCTATGCGTAAGTGCTGTGTGACTGAAGGTAGGGTGAATAAAAGGTGCAAATCCAAGAGCAAGGGTGACGCAGAAGGAAGTGGGAGAAGAGGAAATGAGGGCTTAGTTGGAGGAGGCCTTTGCACGTCTGCACATTTGCTCATTCCTTTCTGATGGTCTGAAAGTAACTAACGGGTGAGCGTATTGCACATGCTCAGAACCCTGGGCTATGCTAAAGGAAAAGATACCCTGAGAGAGCATTTCCCTCCGTAAAATGGAAATGTAAGTTGGCAGTGTTGATATCAAGTAGAGGACTCGTTAGCAGATGGCTTTAAAAGAGATTTGGGATTTCCTTCTGGCTGAGGCAGCCAGTCAGTATCCACGTGCCGTGATGGGACCATCGTGCAATCTTCCCCTCCCTCTTTCCATTTGGAAGGAAATCTCGGCTGAGAGGGATGCTTATGAAGGATCTCGGTGAATTTAATACCCATGAAATGAAACTCTGACTCTTCCGGTCTCTCAGAGAACCTCTTCAAAGGGCCAATCACCATGGTGGAGCTCAAGGGGGCAGGAGAGAGGGTGAAGAATATAGCGCTGGGCCTGGTGACTTGAAAGCCAAGCCTGTGGTGTTCCCCTTGGCATGTTCTTTAAAAGCTCTCATCCGTCTACAATGGCAGAGCTACTTCAGAGCCTCTGAAAACCCTTCATGTGTTGCTGTAATTATACTGCGACTAAGGACAGTTGAGAATCATTCGGCAGTAAATCAATGCAAACGCAGTCGCCGATCTGGCCGGAGATTTATCTGTCACTTGTCAACCACTGGAGGATCCACACGACAGGCCTTAAGGCAAACCTACACACTCGGTTCTCCCAGGATGTGCCCGAAGCAGAAAAATCTGACCAAGTTGGGGCCCGGGAGGCAGTGCTGTCCAGCAGAAAGACCCTGGGTCCGTGGGAGTGAGGAGGTCGGGCCTGCTGGTGGCCTTGGCCAAGACAGTTTACCATTCTGGGCTTCGATGTAAAATGGGAAGCCCGATCTCTGCTTCTCCCAAGCCTGGTGGGAGGGAAAATAGGGATAACTGATGTGGAAATGTGCTGTGGGAAATTTTAGGAAAAATAGCTCACCTTAATTCAAGGTGTGGCTGCTGTTCCTGATCTTTTATCAGCAGAACCGACCCACTTGCAGAAGCCCATCACAAAGGGGAGGAGAGGGGGCAATGTTTATATTCCTAGAACACCTTAGACCTGAAGGCTGAATGGGAGAGATTTTCCCGGTTTCTTTTTCCCTTTCCCTCAACCTCTGAGACCTGTGATCTGCTCCCGGGAGACTGGGGAGGAAAAGGATGGATGAGTGGAGAAACCTGAGAAAAGCAGTGTGAGAAGTACACGAGGCAGAGCAGTATAGCCTAGTGGATAGAACATAGGTTTGGCAGTCAAGAAGGACCTGCGCTCTAATCCCGGCTCTGCCACTTGTCTGCTGTGTGACCTTAGATGAGTCTCTACACTTCTCTGTGCCTCAGTTACCTCATTTGTAAATGGGGATTAAGATTGTGAGCCCCATGTGGGATTAGGGACTATGTCCAACCTGATCACCTTGTAACTACCCCACCTTTGAAACAGTGCTTGTCACATGGTAAGCGCTTAACAAATACCATAATTACTATTAATTATTAAACCCACAGGGTTTGTTTAGCAAGGATCAGAGTCTGGGAGCTGAAGAGATAGAGAAGCAGTTTGGCGTAGTGGATAGAGTACGGGCATGGGAGTCAGAAGGTCCTGAGTTCTAATCCCAGCTCTGCCACTTGTCTGCTGTGTGACCTTGGTTGAGTCACTTCACTTCTCTGGGCCTCAGTTACCTCATCTGTAAAATAGGGACTAAGACTCTGAGCCCCATGTGGAACAGGGACTGTGTCCAACTCGATTTGTTTGTATCCACCCCAGTGCTTAGTACAGTGCCTGGCACAAAGTAAGTGCTTAACGAATACCATGATGATTGTTAAGAGTCGTGTTGAAAGTGTCCTTGGGTGGGGGAGTGGGATTTCATTAAAGGAACCTTTTTGGGCAGGGGGCAGGAACAAAGTTGCTGGAAATTGCTGAGGAGAGCGATTGTGCCTACCAACTCTATTGTACTGTCCGCTCCCAAGTGCTTAGTACAGTTGAGCATACAGTCCTCGCTCAATAAATCCCATTGATTGATCAACTGCTGGAGAGTGAAACCTAACAGCTGATGTGGAGAAGGCTCCTCAGACAGTCTCGGGTTCAGGCGTATTCCTGACATACAATGATCGATCAGGAAGACCGGATCTGACTTCAATGAGACACTGGGAGCACATCAACCCGGCGATCCAGTAGTGGCACTCATTAAGCACCGGCTCCGAGGGGACTGAAGGCCCCGAGCTAAGTGCTTGGGACAGTTCAATAGAGTGAGAAGACATGATCCCTGCCCTCCAAGAGCTTACAGTCTACCGTGGGCAGAACACTGGGCTAAGCCCTTGGGAGAATTCAACAGAATTCTGATAATCCTGTTCTGAACATTGGCTTGGCCTTGATCTGCCCCCTGCAGCCCCAGATGGGCAGGAAAGACCAGGAAATGGGCTGGGGAGCTCAGGAGAACCAGGGGAACTGGAAGACGGTCTTGAGCTCCAGATTCAGAGCTCGGGCAACCGATTTGGCCCAGAGACTGGCAAATCAGCCCTCTCTACAGCCCCTTGCACTTTGGCCAGCCCCACTGACCCAGCTGACTGATCACAACTCCCGGGCTGGGCCAGATCGGCTCAGAACCATGTTCCGATGCTCTCGCCGAGTTTCTTTAACAGCCCCATAAATGGCAGGCCCAGGAGAAGCCCCATTCCTCGGACAACGGAGCTGGACAACGAAGCTGGCCCCTGGAGATGTGTATCGAGGGGGCGGTGTCTGTGAGATGGTGAGTGAGAATCGGGGCTGATCTGGGGCGGGTCCTACCCCGCCTGGAGTCCAACCATGTTGGGGTTTTGGAGCTACCGCAAGTCGCGACGCCCTCCTCCCTCCGCCTGTCAGCACCGTCGGTGCAGTGCCCTCCATCGCTTGGGTCCCGGAGGCTGATCTCTACCGCGGCGGGGGGGTGGGGGAGGAATCACCAGGGGTTAGAAGGTGCCGAATTGTCCAATCCATGTGTTTAGTACAGTGTTCTGCACGTAGTAAACGCTCAATAAATACGACTGAATGAAAGGTGATGTCTCGCGTGTGGAGAGCGGTGGGGACGATGAGACAGGGCGAAGAGAGCGTTTTGGGGGAAGAAGAGGGGGGGGTCTCGCTGCTTATGCCCCGTTCCTCCCGGAGTCACTCGAGGAGGGGGACCTTTTTTCTCTCCTGCGAAGGGGACGTGGGGTTGTCTGTCGTGGCTCTGGTGGAGGACCCACCTGGGATGCCGCACCTCTTCACTGGAGCTGTTCGGATCACGCCCGCCCCCAACCCCGGTCCTCACTGCCACCCACTCCTCTTTTATTCTCCCTTCTTCTCTAGCGGATCCTCAGCGATCTATGAAATCGATCGCACCAAATGCATGTGGTGTTGCGTTCCAAGGAGGTGGGGAAGAGAACCACTGACCCCCCTCCCCATTTCGATGGGGCGACCGGCCCTAGCTCAGTGCTACCCTGATTCGGTCCGGGCCTCCCCTCCTGTGCACCGCTTTCTTCATTCCCATCCCACCGGCCGCACTCCTCCCTGATCAGGTCCAGCTGTCCGGTCAGGGTCCATCCCCAACCGGGGGGGGGGCAGGGTTGGGGTGCGGGAGAGGATGGACCTATTGGGCTGCCACGCATGGTGGTAGAGCAGGTGGTGGGCGCAGGCTTCTTGGCTCGTCCCTACAGCGTAGCTCAGTTGACACAACACGGGCTTGGGAGTCAGAGGGCATGGGTTCTAATCCCGGCTCCACCACTTGTCAGCTGCGTGAGCTTGAGCAAGTCATTTAACTTCCCTGTGCCTCAGTTACCTCAGTTACCTGTAAAATGGGGATTAATACTGTGAGCCCCACGTGGGACAACCTGATCACCTTGTATCCCTCCAGCGTTTAGGATGATGCTTTGCACATAGTAAGCGTTTACCAAATACCATCATTATTATTATTATGTCTTTGTGGGCGGGGGGGGGGTGGGGCGTGGAGAGGCGCGATCTCCCAGCAGCTGGGGGCGCCCGCAACTTCACCCCCTCCACCTGCGACGTCTGGACGCCTTATCGTCCGGCCACCTGTTGGGTGCCGTCGACACCGGCCGAAGGCGCGCCACTCCCCCGCCCCACGACCCACACTCTGATCGTGAGTGGTCACTCGTGAGTGGTCACCGGGTCGGTCTGCACCTTCTCCGGGGGGTGGGACGGCTTTTGTGGTATTGGCGGGGGACACGTGTCGTGACGGTCGGTTGGGAGGAGGATGCAGGAGGTGACGTGGGAGAAAAAGTAAAGGCTTCACTGGGCGTTCCCGGTGCCCCCCCCGCGCCCCGCCCCGCCCCTCGCGCTCTCCCTCCCCTCTCTGCAGCCCCAGCCCACCGGGTTGTGGTCTCGCCTCCGGGGTGCGGAGCCCTGGCGACCGCCACCGCTCCCACTCGCACCTCCCACCCCAGCAGCAGCCGATGGGCGGCGGGGGGAAGTCGCTGGTTTTTTTTATAAATTTGAGTAGTTCTGTCAATTTTCCCGAGGCCCACCCGGGGGACGACCTTGTGTGGTGGGCCCGTTGATTCGTTTCTGCAACGAGTCGGGGGGAGGGCGGGCCCCACCTCCGATGGCGACGGATGTATGGGTGTCTGGGGTTGTGTGTGTGTGTGTGCGTGTGGGTGGTGTGGCGGCTCGTGTGCAGTCGCTGGGGGTCAGCGGCGAGGAGGACGAGGAGGTGGGGCTCTCGCCCGGGCGACCTCCCTCTTCTTCCCCCCCCGCCCCCGACCCCGCGACCACCTCCCCGCAGCCCGCTTCTTCTCTTGAGTGCTCCCGTGCTGGAGGAAGAGGCTACCTGGTTGATCCTGCCAGGAGCATATGCTTGTCTCAAAGGTTAAACCATACATGGCTAAGTATGCACGGCCGGTACGGTGACACTGCGAATGGCTCGTTAAATTAGTTATGGTTCCTTCGGTCGCTCGCCCTCTCTTACTTGGATAAATGTGGTAATTCTAGAGCTAATACATGCCGAGGAGCGCTGATCCCTTCCCGCCCTCTCATCCCTCCCCGCCCCTCGGGGAGGCGGAGGTGTGTGTGTGTGTGTAGGGGGGAAGGGGTGCATGCATTTATCAGACCAAAACCAACCCGGTTCCCCCCGATCTCTCTCTCTTTCTCCTCTTCTCTCCCGCCCTCCGGCCCCCACCTTCCCGCCCTCCTGGTTCCGCTCCTGCGGTGTTCATGCTGTGTGTGTGGTGGGGTAGGGGCGGGCGCCCGGCCGCTCCCTGGTGACTCTACATAACGCTGGACCGATCGCACCGTCCCCCTCATGGTGGCGATGATCCATTCGCACGTCTGCCCTATCAATGGTAATAATAATAATGTTGGTACTTGTTACGCACTTACTATGTGCCGAGCACTGTTCTAAGCGCTGGGGTAGATACAGGGTAATCAGATTGTCCCACCTGAGGCTCACAATCTTAATCTCCATTTTAGGCAGAGAAGTTAAGTGACTCGCCCAAAGTCACCCAGCTGACAGGTGGCGGAGCTGGAATTACTTGCCGTGCCTACCATGGTGACCACGGGTGACGGGGAATCAGGGTTCGATTCCGGAGAGGGAGCCTGAGAAACGGCTACCACATCCAAGGAAGGCAGCAGGCAGGCAAATTACCCACTCCCAACCCCGGGGAGGTAGTGTCGAAAAATAACAGTACAGGTCTCTTTCGAGACCCCGTAATTGGAATGAACACACTTTAAATCCTTTTCGCGAGG
>NW_024396865.1:207878-220726 GCF_004115215.2 Ornithorhynchus anatinus
CGGGGGATGTCCCCCTTTTCCCTTCCCCCCGACCTCGGGTCCGTCTCCCTTCCCCCCTCCCCCCCTTTCTCGGCCCATCCCACCTCTTCCCCTTACCCCCCCCACCTCCGCTCTTCCAGAAGCGATGTGCTGATGGACGGGGGGGGGGGGCGGACGAGGTTGGAAGAGAGTCGGGTGAGGAAGGGGGATGGGGTGGGGCCCCCTTGGAGGGGATGAGGGGTGGGGGGTTGTTACCCGTAGCCGGAGACAGGTTCTCTCCGAATCGGCGCGGCGAGAGAGAGAGGCCGGGGATGGAAAACCTGTGTTTTGTAAAGAATTTATTCCGCGGGGCCAATTGAATTAATTAATTACTTAAACGCGACAATCGGCCTTCCCTTTTCGGGGGGTGGCGGGGAGGGAATATGGGAGAATATGGTGTTAAAGCTTTCCCCCCTTTGGGAGGAATATGGTGTTAGAGGCTCCCTAACCGGAGGAAGACACTGGTATGTTTACTCGCGTGTGGGCAGACACCAGGCCCGACCCAGGAACGAGCTCGCTTATGGTTTACTTCACAAGTGGTGAGGCGGCTAGTTCCCACCATGTGTGCACCCCACTCAGGAGGAACCCACTTAAGCGTTAAACCCACTTGCATGTTAAAACCCCACTTATACGTTAGCCCCACTTGTACGTTAAAACCCCACCTATGCGTTAAGTTCACGTATGCGCTTCCTTGCACGTGTGGGCGGCTAGCTAGGGGGGAATCCACTTAAACGTTCAATCTACTCACTTATTACATTCCCACTTATGCAATAAGCTCACATATGTGTTACACTTACTTATCGTTACCCACCTATGCATTAAACCCAGTTATGCGTTACACTCACCCGTCCCCTGACTCTGTGCGATGGTCCTGGTGGCGAATGGCGTCTGGTGCTCTGGGAAGTGAAAGACACGTGGGTAACTCTTGCTACCGCTGTGGTCCTCCAAGAGAGAGCAGAGCACCACAGGCGACAGGTATTTATTACCCGTGGTTTGGGTGGTACCAACTTCCTTCCTGTTCAATCTCCGCCCCTTCCGTTCCCTCCGCTTCCATACCTAATTGGGTTGGCACGGAGGTGAGGGGCATCTATCCTCCCGTCCCGCCCCGCCCTCTGGCCAGAGAGGTTATGTCACCGATGGCATTTTGACCTTGGGGTAGCAGGTGCCCAGGTCCACCTTGGCACAGGGGTCCGTACTCCCACGGTCTCCCCGCCTGGGCCCTGGCCCCGCGGTGTCCCGCCTCGGCCTAGCAGCTGATTTAGAACTGGGGCGGACAAGGGGAATCCGACTGCATACAACACCCTGTTGAGCTTCACTCTAATCCGGCAACGTGAAGAGATATGAGAGGTGTAGAATAAGTGAGCTCTAGAGAGCTCTATCCAGGGTGTCCGAGCGATGGGGAGGGAACAGAGGGAAAGAGAGGGCTCAATCTGGGAAGGCCTCCTGGAGGAGCTGAGCATATTCACTCTGTGTGCGGAGAGGTAATGCAACCACTTTGCAGAAAGGAAAGTCGAGAAGAGAGACTTTTTATAGTAGGGAATATAACACTGTGCTGTGGAGCAGGAGACAGGAGCAGGAGCAGTGTATATATTATATATAAATACATATTTTCTAAATTTAATGAAGCTGATCCACCCCGTGAGTTCCGCGTATTATCCGGAGAGGTAATGCGGCCACTTTGCAGAAGGCGAAGTAGAGAGGAGAGGCGTTTTTTAGAGGGTATATAACACTGTGCTGTGGAGCAGGAGACAAACTGATAACATTTGAGAAAAAGCAACTCTGGGAAAACGGGCCGCAAGGTGGACGGCAGGGTGGGGAGCCGGATCTTGCTCTGCCTCTGAAAAGTGAGTTACCGCGGCTTGACCCAGCACTGCTTCATTCGTTCGTTTGTTCATTCGTTCATTCCTTCAATCCTTCTTCTTATATACTTGAGTGCTTACTGTTAGCAGAGGACTGTACTGAGCACTTGGGAAGTACAATTCGGGTGCAATTAGAGGATAATCCCTACTCAACAACGGCTAAGAGTCTAAGGAGGGACGGGGGGTGGGTGTAGACAAACAGCAAAACGAATCCAAAAAAAACTTGCATCAACATAAATAAATGGAATTATGGCTCTATAGACATCATTGATAAAATTAATCGAATACTAAACAGGTGCATCTATGCGTGAGTGCTGTTGGGCGAGGAAGGGTGGGGGCTAGAGCCGAGGGAGGGTGTCCGGGCGATGGGGAGGGAAGGAAGAGAACAGAGGGAAAGGGAGGACTCAGGGTGGGAAGGGCTCCTGGAGGAGCTGAAGCTTTCAGTAGGGCTGTGAAGGGCGAGGAGGATGGGGGGAAAGTGTGCTAGTTGGCGGAGTGAGGACGGAGGGCATGCCAGGCAGAGGTAGGACGTGGTACAGGGGCCGAGCAGAGGGACAGGCCAGTGAACGGAAAAAGTGAGGGGGCAAAAGCATCAGAGGTGGTGGTGAGTGTGTGGTCTGGGCTGGGCTGTCGAAAGAGAGAAGGGTGGTGAGGTTGGAGGGGGCACGGTGATGGAGAACTTGGAAGCCAAGAGTGAGGATATTTGCTTGATAGGAAAGATGGAAGGTCACCGCTGAGGTTTTTGAGGAAGGGGGGCGGGGAGAAAGGGGTGACATGCCGACAGCGTTTCCTTAGAAGGATATTCCGGGCAGCAGAGTGAAGTACAGACTGAAGTGGGGAGAGGACAGGAGATGGGAGATCAGATAGAATGCAAATGTGGTCATCCAGTCAGGGATATGATGAGTGACTACAGCGTGTCTCAGTGGAAAGATTACGGGCTTAGGAGATCTATCAGAGGTCATGGGTTTATCCCAGCCCTGCCACCTGTCCGCTGTGTGACTTTGGTAAGGTCAGTTAACATCTCGGTACCTCAGTCAGCTCATCGGGAATTAGGGACTGTGAACCTCACGTGGGACAATCTGATCGCCCTGTATCCCCTCCTCCCCCCCCCCCGCCCCGCACTCCCCTAGTGCAGGGGACATTAGTGGGGGCTTAACAAATAGCCCCCTTTATCATATTATTATTATTGACGAAAGGTAGCAGTTTGGATGGAGAGGAAAGGGCTCATGTCCAAATGTCTCTGAGCGGCGGAGGGAGCCCTGAGGATGTCCGGGGTGGGTTGCGAGTTGGGTTCCCCTGTGAGTGTTACTCGGTGGCCCTCAGACTCCCAGCAGAGGGAATTCCTTTGGCATGAAGCCGCCGAGGACGGTGTTAACGATCGTGACATTCTTCCTCCCGCGTCCCGGCTCCGGGAGAAGGGAAAAGGAAGCAATCAGTTGCAGATGAGATGGAATGGCACGAGTGTGTAGAGGCTCAGAAAGGCTGAAAGGAGAGGGAGTTGGGAAATGTCTAGCCCTCCGATTTCTGGGTTGAGCGATCCAAAGTTCAATCTCAGTGGGACGTTCCGCTCTTCCCGCATGGTCATTTTGGCTCTGTGGGGCTGACTCGTGCTCTGTTCCTGCAAAACTCCGAATAAATAACTCTCTATGAGAATAGGTTATTCAGATGGTCAACCTCCTTCACTTCCTTTATTCAGCTCGTTCATTGAGGAACCAGCAAGACCTAGCAGAAAAGAGTCGTCAATCTTTGGGCGTCTGGGTTTTGGATCCGGGCCGGTGACTTCAGGGTGATTTCTGTGCTTCTCTTTTCCAGCCCTGGCTCCTGTAGAGTACGTGCAAGTTAGTGAGTGGGTGAGGTGGGATGGAGCACGAGGTCAGTGGAATTGAGAAGCGATAGGAGGCGGGCTGTCAGCTGAAGGGTCTTCGCGAACCTCGGTGTGGAAGCTGAAGAAGGGACGCCTGGGGGCCAGGGTGGAAAACCCGGAAGAGTTTCAAACAGGGGTGGGGGGAATGGCGTTTTAGGTGCAGATGGATCTCTTGCGGTCTATGGACAAACGATGAGGTAAGGGGTAGGCCCTGGGGAAAGAGTCAGGATCACATCTCAGGGGCAGCCCAGGCACAGGCCTGGGACCCGGATAAGCAGGTAGAATCTGAAAGGGGAAGTTTGCCCTTGAGAGTCGCAGAGGAAAGGAACTCGGGAGGCAGGCCGAGAGAAAGCGAAATAGACACCCAGCCCAGGGGTCACCGCCGAAACAGTGTTCCCAAATAGTAGCAGATAAAGAAGGGGAGAGTCGGAGAGGCAGTCCTGAGGTGCCCGCAGCCATGTCAGGGAGAAAAGGGTGGGCTTCACGAGAAGGAGTGAGTGGGATGGCAGGAGAGTAATCTGGGGTAATAGCGGGAAAAGAAAGGATGCGAGGGGGAGAAAAAGAGAAAGAGGGACTTTACCTGGCAGCCAGCGGAGAGACCCGGATGCAGCGGCGCTTGGCAGTCTGGGAGGATCTTGGCGATGTTGTGAAGATGAGACTGGCGGGTTTGGGGGACTGATTGGATATGTGGGGAGAATCCTGAAGATTTTTTTGGGTTGGAGCTTCCTAATGGGAAATTATGTATTAAAAGCGTCCCACGTTCCTCTGTCGAGTACATTCATTCATTCATTCATTCATTCATTCATCATAGTTTTTATTGAGCGCATGGCTAAGCACTTGGAATGTACAAAATGGGTAACCAGACCAGATTCCCTGCCCTTTGACCGGCTTACAGTCTAACTGGGGGAGACAGAAAGACAAAAACAAAACAAAAACCCAATTTAGGCCTCTGGGTTTTGGATCCGGGCCTGTGACTTCAGGGTGATTTCAATGCTTCTCTTTTCCAGTCCTGGCTCCTGTAGACTACGTGCAGGTTAGTGAGTGGGTGAGCTGGGATGGAGCTCAGGCGTGGTCCCTGCACCACTTGGGTGAACTCTGGGGAGTGGGAGAGGGAGAGAAGGCCAGCCAGGCAGGAGGGCCAGGTGGAGCTCTGCCCACTGCTCAAATCCAAGGCACGTGGGGAGGGGAGAAGGGGCTGAAGTGGGCCTTGACTCTGGGTTTCCATCTGAGTGGAGAAGGGGAAGGGTATGGCAGCTCGTGGTCTCTTCCTGCTGCGCTGCCTGTCCCAGGCCTACACATGGGCAGCGCTCCCCGACCGCTGCCTTGGCAGCTGGGGATCTGGGTGTCGTGTGTGAACTGACCTTTAACCCTCTCTATGCCTCCACCACTCCACCCCTATTCCTCCGGCTCGCCGCGCCCCTTTTCCTGCACCGGCCGCAGGCCACTGACGCTGTTTGTTTGCCCTCATTCCGGTTGAGCTGAAACTCCTCACTACTTCCCCATGGCCCAGGGGATGCCGGACTGGGCGGGGAAGGGCCAGGGGATGCTGGGCTCTGAGAGGGGAAAGGCCGGAGGAAGGGAGATCAGAGAGAAGGCTGATACAATAATCCAGCCGGGATATTATAGGAGCCTGTACCAGTAAAATAGCCGTAGTGATGGGCCTGCTCTGTCATTTTCCTGCTTGAGTTCTGTTGTGCTACTATTGTCCCAAGAATTTTCTGCGTGGGAGGCTCATTCCGCCAACGACAGGCACGGGGATAATTCAGACAGGGGGTAGTCAGCACTCATTTCACTCTCAACTCATTAACAAGAATAGATTGATTAACTGTAAGGGAACACTTTGCATTGAAATGTTAACCTTTCTAATGGATTGGCAGTGAGAGTGTGAACTCTTGCCCCGGAGTGAGATGGGCCTGCGACCCGCCCTTGATCGCTCTTCAAATAGAACAGCGGGGCCACACTGCTCCATGACGCGCTCTGATAGCGAAGTCTCTTTTATCAGCTGAGGTACCAAGTAACGCACTTACACCAGCTAGGCAGAACGTGACATACGCGTGGAGATAGGGGAAGTGTTAAATTGGAGCCAACACAGCAGGAGTAGAGCTTCCCCTTCTGGGCCCTTGAGAGAAGGTGGCGGGAAACAGAGCAAACTGATTTGGCTGGTCTTCCTCACGGGGGAATCAATCCGTAGAAAAAGTCCATCCCAGATCGACTGTGTCCTCTGGGGCACTCCAAAGAAGGCTGTAAGCCAATTCGGCTCCCAAAGCAAAGGTTGCCCGCTTCCCTTCATTTACCGTTTCTGAAGGGCTCGACAGGCAGGCGTGGCGACGATGGGGCAAAACTCCTGGGCTGAATGTTCTCCGTTCATTTCTCCTGCAGACTTCTCCTGTTGCCAGAAACCATCGCATCCCAGGAATCCTTGTTCTGGAGCTTTGTAAAGGCTTACCCAAAGATCTCTGCGGTGGAAGTGGACATGGTGTCCTCAGCTATACTACCGCTATGTGAAGGGGACGAAGAGATTGAATGATCTTGGTACGAGAAATACTCCCAGACCATGGGACGTGATCCCTCAATAAGGAGCACCTCTCAAAGTTCAGGTAGTATGACAGAAAAGTTTATCTCACCAAATCTCTAGAGAGGGATGGACGTAGCTGAGCGTACTGGGTGAATCCAGGGTGAAGGGATGTATCGATCGTGGTCAGGGCTGGGTCCTGGGGAAGGGGCATAGCCTGGCGGTATTCCATATCAGGCGTTTCTCGAGTCTTCTGCTTACTGTTCGTTTTCTATCTCTAATAGCAACTTTCTGCCTTCTGGAGCCACGAACGGCACCTCTTGATCAGACACATGGGTCCGGGTCTTCCTCTGGACTCATCAGCATTGCTAGGAATAACGACGAAGGTAATGAAATGGAAAAGAAAGAGGAGGAAGGAAAGGAAAGGAACGTAGCCAAGAGGAAGATGGACAGGGTGGTGGTCCACAAAACCTCCCAGAATCGTCCTGTGAGCAAATCCATCATGGAAACCTTGTGGATGACATTTAAAATGAAGCATCGGGTCAGGACCCCTGAAGCAGTAAGACTGGCCGGAGATTTGGCGATATCCGTTCCACAGGTAAGAAACCAACTTTTTTGTGGGCTTGAGTTCCTTCAGGTAGAGGTCTAGAGGAGTGCACAGTTGAACAGTGGAGGGGGAGGGAACGAGTATGGTACCAAAAATCAGTCATCTATACAGAAATGAGGTTCCTTGACTCTTCTGCCCACATCCCACACCCATCTACATTTCAAGATGTTTTTCTTTCGCTCTCCCATTCGGCTCCTCTCCCCGTTTCACTCGCCATATCATCCATTGCATCTGACCACACAAGCGCCTCTGCTGAACTGGCTTGTAGAGAAGTCGTGGGCTGGAGATGTGGTTGCTCGTCACCTCCCAGGAATCTGAATCACATCTCCGTTTTACAAGATGAGGCCAAATATTGCTTCTGCAGGGAATCAGATAGGTTTGCTCCCGCCCCGTCCCCAAACCTCCCTGTCTTCCTACACACACACACACACACACACACACACACACACACGACTCAAACTGAACTGATTTTCTGTCTGTTTTCTCATCCAGGTTACAGCCTGGTTTCAGAGCACCAGAAGGAAATATCGAGAAATGGCTACGGTCCAGAAGAAGGCGACAAAGTCTGCCCAGGTGAGTTAATATGCCAGAAAGTCTGTCCCTGGCAGCAGCCGAATCTCAATCGCAGAGAAAGAGGAGGGAGCATGAGTGGAGCGGCAAGAGGTGAATGGAGCCTGAGGGCGGGAGGGGGCCATGCACTTCACCCTGAGGTAAAAGAAGAGAGATGTCTTTGTGACCCTCAAACTCAAGACACTGAAAGGGAAAACATGGGATGGAGGCTGGTCGCAACATGGACTGAGTTTTTAGGGGTCAGGAAGGGAGATGGGGATGGAGAAGGGTTGTTATGAGATAGCTCACCGTACCTCATGTATAAGCGTGATCCCATGGAGATGCAGGGTGTTATTATTTTCGTGGTCTCTAAACGCTAAGCCTGCTTCAAAGTTTGCTTTTGTCTCCGGACTGTTCTTAGGATGAAGTCTCCCGTGACCCACTGCACGTGCTCCGCTTAAAACGGATTGGTAAGAGCGATTCCTTCTAAATCTCCAATTCCATGCCCCAATACCAACCCAGCGGGATTCAGAAATCCCACCGCTTCCAATTCTTGAAAACACAGTATCATTGACTCGCGACTGGAACGCATGCCCCCGTGTCTCCACGGGCATGCAATTAGTAACTGTGTCTGTGGGGTGGGATATTCAGGACTTGGCGTGACCTGTTGGAAAGAGCACGACACTGGGACTCAGCAGACCCGAGTTGCAGTTCCACTTATACCTCATTCCTGTTGTGTGATCTTGGGCAAGTCCCTTACCTTCTCCGTTCCTGTTTCCCCCCCGTGAACTGGGGAAAAGAGTCCTGTTCCCTCCGCAAGCTCCGGCTCTCACCCCACCCTCAGTGCTTTGCCCGCTCCGGGCTGACGAGTGCAGAGACGGATCTGAGGTAGCATGAAACACCCAGAGGAGCTGGCGGAGCCCTGGCTGCGGAGGCCTAAACTATGATTCTCCCTTCCGCCAAGTTCAGTTCGAGGTTAACTTATACACACTTCGATTTCGGAGGAAACACGTCCCCTTCCCCTCACCGCCCCAGCCCGCGTTCTACTGGGTTCCTTCTTCCCATAGTTCACGGAAGGTATCTCCTCCCTCTCTTCCCAGCGCCGCCCCCATCTCGCCACATCGGGCAACCTGGTAATTCCAGTTTCGAAAACATAAAACATAAGACATTGGAAAGGGCAGACCTTGTCATATCTTTGAAGGATTTCACCCCATCAAAGTTTCATCGTGAAGGATTTGATCTGAAGTGGAGGATATTGCTCCAAATTGCCATTAGCTGCCAAGATCTATTCTAAATTGAAACCATCACTTATTTACTTAGATAAATGTATAAACTAAACAATCAAGTAAAATATTTCTTAATATTAACATTTGCCTCATTTTTTTGCGACCTTTTCTCAGAACGAATGGAACTCTAGAAGAAGGTGAAGGAGAGAAGGGGAAGGGAGGAGGGGTCCCAGTGAGAACTAGCCGCCCCCCCAACCTTGAAACTAACTACGCTTTGAAAGCCTGCATCCAAAAAATCCTTTTTCTTTCCACTCTCTACAATTCCCCCCGTCCGTTCTTTCATCTTTAGCTTTTGAGTTTTTTTCATTCATTCGTACAATTCGGCAACAGGTAGAAGCTATCACTATCCAACAACTGGCTCACAGTCTATTTAATTGTATATAGACAAAACCGTGACCCCGTCTGTTCATTCAAGCCTTTGTGCAGCTCGGAGCATCTTTTCCAGCTCCCAGTGTGCCGTCATGGGTGATGAAGAGGAGGGAGGACCTGTGACCTCTTCCAGAACCACCTGCTGAGTTGTTGTGCTGCAGCTGCTGGAACGAGTGAGTTATGTTCAGTAGAGAGGGAATGTTGACAGCGTCAAATTGTTCTTCAAGGCTTAATGGGACAGGATGAGTTGAGAAAATTGGATGGGGTCAAAAGATCGGGAGTCTCGGGGGAGAGAGGGGGGTGACCTCACAGATTTTAGTATTCAGTCCGAATATGGGCTGAAACCAGCCCGTGTGTCCCCGGCTACAAGGTCCCTTTGGATAACAAGCGAGCAGCCTTGTTGACCTTTACTTCGAGCTTCGTCCTCATAATTGCTCTAATCTATGAATTGTCTTCTGTTATTACATGACATCTCGCCCGGGCCCCGAACTGTGTGTCAACATTGGTCTTCACTTGAAGCCTATCTGGCTGGCTGGCTGCGATCACAGAAAGGAAAACGCCAAGGGCATTAAGTTGTGTATGCGAGGTGCAAACTGTGCTTTCGAAGACAGAAGAGGAGCCAGCAAAGGAGACAGAGAATGAACGCCCAGAGAGATGATAGGAGAACCAGGAGAAGACAGTGTTGGTGAAACCAAGGTTGGATAATGTTTCCAGGAGAAGGGGGTGGTCGATTTGTCTGCTGTGTGACCTTGGGGAAGTCACTTAACTTCTCTGTGCCTCAGTTACTCATCTATGAAAATGGGGAGTAAAAAAATGTGAGCCCCATGTGGGACAATCTGATAACTCTGTGTCTACCCCAGCGCTTAGAACAGTGCTCTGCACATAGTAAGCGCTTTCCAAATATCATAATTATTATTAATCATTATTATTAGACGGCTGAGAGGTCGATGAGAATTAGGATGGAATAGAGACCGTTGGATTTTGCAAGAAGAAGATCATTTGTGATCTTTGAGAGTGTGATTTCTGTGGAATGGAGGGGATGGAAGCCAGATTGGAGTGGTTCGAGAGAGAATTGGAGGAGAGGAATTTGAGACAGCGGGTGTAGGCAACTCGCTCAAGAATTTGGAAAGCAATGGTGAAAAGGAGACGGCCAATAACTGGAGGGAGCCGTGGGGTCAAAGGAGGGTTTGTTTTTTTAGATAGAGACATGGGCATGTTGGCAAGCAGTGGGGAGAGAAGCCTTTGGAGGTCGAACAATTGAAGGTGGCTGTTAAGAAGGGAAGAAGGGATGGGGCAAGGGTTTTAATAAGATGCGAAGAATTGGGTGGGATTTGCAGGTTGAGGAGGATTTTGAGAGGAGACAAAAGATTTCCTGCAGAGATACTGCTGGAAAATACTGCAGGGGAGATTTTACGGAGGTCGCACCTGATAGAGTCAATTTGCTTAATACACTAGGTGACCAGGTTTGGGGGACAAGGGATGAGGGAGACGGGGAAGACAGTAAGCTCTTCACAAATACCGCTATTATTATCATGATTAGTATCTTCATCATTAATCCTGGAGTAGGAGAGCAACGAGGTAATAATGTTAATAATGTTGGTATTTGTTAAGCGCTTACTACGTGCCGAGCACTGTTCTAAGCGCTGGGGTAGACACGGGGAATCAGGTTGTCCCACGTGGGCTCACAGTCTTAATCCCCATTTTACAGATGAGGGAACTGAGGCACAGAGAAGTTAAGTGACTTGCCCACAGTCACACAGCTGACAGATGGCAGAGCCGGGATTCGAACCTATGACCTCTGTCTCCAAAGCCCGGGCTCTTTCCACTGAGCCACGCTGCTTCACGAGGTGAGGTAGGAGGGGGCGAGGCGACTGCATGCTTTTTAAAGTTAATTTCGAGGAGATTGACTTGGATGGATGGGCACCACTGAAGGTTCTTGAGTAGAAGGAAAGCATGGTCCGAACGTTTTTGTAAAACATGATGCGGGCAGCAGTGTGAAGTATGAACTGGAGAGCCAAGAGGCTGGGAGATGAGCAGGGAGGCTGTTACTAATCCAGGCGGGAGAGGATAAGTGATTGTACTAACGTGATAGTGTTTTGGAAGAGAGGAATGGGCAGATATGAGAAGGTGGACCCGAAGGATTTAGTAATGGATTGAAGATGTAGGGTGAATGAGAGAGAGGACTCAATGATAATGCCAAGGTTTTGGGCTTGTGAGACAGGAAGGAAGGTGATGCTGTCTACAGTGAGGAGAAAACAGGGGTAGGACAGGTTTGGGTGGGAAGCTGTGCTTTAGACATGTTAGGTTTAAGGTGATGGGAGGACATTCAAGTAGGGATTTCTAGAAGGAAGAAAGAAATACGAGACTGTAGAGAGAAGGAGAGATGAGGGCTGGCCATATAGGTTTAGATATCATTGGCATAGAGGAGGTAGTGGAAGCCATGTGAGCGGGCGTGTTCAGGAGCGGGCGTGTCCAGGTTGGTGAGTGAATGAGGTTGGGTGGAGGAGCAGTAGATCAATGGAGTTGAGGAGTTGAGGAGGAGGGTGCAGTAGAAAGGTAGTTAGTCACATTTTTGTAGATAACTGAAGTCGCAAGTGTCAGGGTAGGCATGGAGAAAGAGAAAAGGTATGAAAGGTGAGAAAGGGATGAAAATTATTAAAGAGGTTGGACCTGTCCTTCCATTGGTTACTGGGCCTATCCATTGTTGCATCAGCCATGGGCCTTGAGTGATGGAGAAAGGCGAGGGGTCCAAGGTCACAGTCCCACAGTACTCCCAGTTTCAGGGGGGCACAGCTCTGGCTCACGGCCCCATCAGGGTGACCAGGGGATAGGGGAGAGAAGCAAGCACTCGAGGTGGTTCGGACGGAGCTCTGACCATCTTCGAATCGAGAGCACGTGGGTGGGGGAGAATAGGCTGAAATGGGCCTGAGAACGGGAGTCCATCTGAGAAGACAAGGGGAAGGGAATGGCAGCTCGATACCTCTTCATGCTATGCTGCCTGTTCAGGTCTGCCATCCAAGGATAGCACTCCCTAACCAGCTGCTACAGCAGCAGGAGATCCTCGGGCACCCATTACTAGACCCGGCCTTCTTCCTACCTTGTCATGGACTCGGCAAGGCCACTAACACTATAAATAATATTACAGATGTGGACATAAGTGCAGTGGGGCTGGAGGGGGAATTGGTCTCTGGGAAAGCTGGCAAGGGGTTTTAATTGTAACCATGAAAGCAGTAGAGTGGAGGATGTTCTCATCTCAGTCATCAACGTTAACAGGATTTGCTGGATCGCTAGTCAGTCAATTCTTGGCATTTATTGAGGGCTTACTATTTGCAGAGCGCTGTACTAAGCACATGGGAGAGTACAGTGCAACAGAACCTGATTATCCTGGATCTACCTCAGTATGGTACTTAGTGTGACATCCCAGCTCTGCCACTTGTCTGCTGTGTGACATTGGGCGAGTCACTTTACATCTCTATGCCTTATCTCTAAAATGGGGATCAAGACCGAGAGCCCCATGTGGGACTGGGATTATGTCCAATCTGATAGCTTGTATGCACACAGTGCTTAGAACAGTACTAGCACTAGTAAGCCCTTAATAAATATCAAATTATTATCATTACTTGGGTCAGAGAAAGAGCTTAGCAAGTACCATAATAATTAATAGACCTGTTATTGTTATCCTTGGGGGAGAGAGGCTCAGGGTTGGGGAGGATGGTTTGAGTCCTCTCTGTGTGCTACCTCCATGCTACAGATGTTCCTGCCCATGAAGTGGATGGCTCCGGAG
>NW_024396866.1:0-50440 GCF_004115215.2 Ornithorhynchus anatinus
GAAAAGGGTTGGCCAGGGAAAAAGTTTGGCTACGAGAAAAGGTGAGGACAGAAGAAAGGTTTTGGCCAGGGGAAAGGTTTTGGCTAGCCAAAAAAGTTTGGCTAGGAGAAAAGGTCAGGCCAGAAGAAAAGGTTTGGCTTGGAGAAAAGGTCAGACGAGGAGCAAAGGTTTTTCTAGGAGAAAAGGATAGGCCAGAAGAAAATGTTTGGCTAGGAGAAAAGGTCAGGCCAGAAGAAAAGGTTTGGCTAGGAGAAAACGATAGGCCAGAAGAAAAGGTTTAGATAGGAGAAAAGGTCAGGCCAGTAGAAAAGGTTTGGCTTTGAGAAAGGGTCAGGCAAGAAGAAAAGGTTTGGCTAGGAGGAAAGGTTAGGCCATGAGAAAAGGTCAGGCCAATTGAAAAGATTAGGCCAGGGAAAAAGGTTTGTCCAGGAGAAAAAGTTAGGCCAGCAGAAAAGGTTGAGCTAGGGAAAAGGTTTGCCAAGGGAAAAAGTTTAGGCCAGGAGGAAAGGTTTGGCTAGGGGAAAAGGTTAAGCAAGGAAAAAGGTTAGGGATCATTAGGGGAAAAGTAAGGTGACCTGTGTGTCCTCTCTTGAAGCCTCCTGAGAAGTATACTCCTCCTTCTCCTGCTGAACTGGGGGAAGGGAAGAGGAGGCCTTTTCCTCCAGCAACTCGCTGTCCAGCAGCTCGGTCCGGGAGCCTTCCCTGGCGATGACGAGGGCTACTCCGGTGGTCCTCTCACCCTGCTGCCCCCCCCACCACCGCCCCCACATGACTCCCATGCAACTCCCCGAGATGGCCAGGGAACACCCGGGATGTTCCACCGAGTGTCTGGCCTGGGAGAGCAAGAGAAAGGCAAGAGTGAGCTCCCCAGCCACGCTCCCTGGGTTTGCCCTGTCGGTTCCAGCCGGCACTTCCTCGTCGTCCCCCCCCACCCCTGCCCGCACTCTGCCCGGAAGGAGTCCCATCCCTGTCCCTATGGACAGACCCTGCTAGGCTGATCCTGGGCCGGCCGGGGGGGTTTGCCCTGGGGCCCCGCCTCCCTCGGAAGGGGGACCCGGGGCTGAGGCTGCTCCTTCCCCGGCCAATTGGAGACAACTCGCTTCCTGCATAGAGCCCTGGACCCTATTCTCCCCTGAGTGGCCTCGGCCTCATTGCTCTTCTTCCCCCCAGGATTCACACACACACACACACACACACACAAAGCCCCTCCACTTTGGGGTAGCAGTGCGGTCCATTCAGTCAGAGGGAAAGTCTGGGAGTGGACTGTGCAAACAGGACAAGAGAGAGGATCCTCCAAGCTGAGGAGAAGCCCTGAGCAACCCTTTTTTGCTTAAACTGGCACAAATATGGGTCGGGACCAGGCCCGCAAGGCAAAGTGGCAGGGGGCGGGCAGTCCCAGAAGGGAACGTAAGGCTTTGGGGCCAAACCTGCAAGGCTAAGGCTGGGGAGGCCCAAATGGGAAGGGAAGGATTTGGGGGAAACGGGCAAGGCACCCCGGCTCTGCCACTTCTCAGCTAGGTGACTGGCCGCAAGTCACTTAACGTCTCTGGGCCTCAGGTAACCCCTCTGGAAAATGGGGAATGACCCTGGCTCTAGCTCAGCGCTTAGAACAGGGCTCTGCACATGGCAATAACTCAATAAATACCATTGAAGGAATGAAAGTGCAGGCCAGGGACAAGGTTACCCTAGGGGAAAATGTTAGGTTAGGTGAGCCGGGGACAGGAGGGGTAAAGGCTCGTCTGCAGCATAGGATTAGGGCACGAGAAAATGTTTGTCCAGAAGAAAAAGTTAGGCCGGGAGAAAAAATTACTCCGGGCTGCAAAGGTTACGCCGGGCTAGAAAGGTTAGGCCGGGCTGGAACGGTTAGCCTGGGCTTGAAAGGTTAAGCGGGTCTGGAATATTTAGGCCGGTCTGGAGAGGTTAGGCCAGGAGGAAAGGTTTGGCTAGGGAAAAAGGTTAGGTCAGGAGAAAAGGTTTGGCTACGAGAAAAGGTCAGGCCAGAAGAAAGGTTTTGGCTAGGTGAAAAGGTTTGGCTAGGCGAAAACGTTTGGCTAGGAGAAAAGGTCAGGCCAGAGGAAAAGGTTTGGTTCGGAGAAAAGGTCAGATGAGGAGCAAATGTTTTTCTCGGAGAAAAGAATAGGCCAGAAGAAAACCTTTGGCTAGGAGTAAAGGTCAGGCCAGAAGAAAAGGTTTGGCTAGGAGAAAAGGATAGGCCAGAAGAAAAGGTTTAGCTGGGAGAAAAGGTCAGGCCAGAATAAAAGGTGTGGCTAGGAGAAAACGTCAGTCCAGAAGAAAAGGTTTGGCTAGAAGAAAAGGTCAGGCAAGAAGAAAAGGTTTGGCTAGGAGGAAAGGTTAGGCCATGAGAAAAGGTCAGGCCAATTAAAAAGATTAGGCCTGGGAAAAAGGTTTGTCCAGGAGAAAAAGGTTAGGCCAGCAGAAAAAGTTGAGCTAGGGAAAAGGTTTGCCAAGGGGACAGGTTTAGGCCAGGAGGAAAGGTTTGCCTAGGGGAAAAGGTTAAGCCAAGGAAAAAGGTTAGGGATCATTAGGGGAAAACTAATGTAACCCGTGTGTCCTCTCTTGAAGCCTCCTGAGAAGTATCCTCCTCCTCCTCCTGCTGAACTGGGGGAAGAGAGGAGGAGGCCTTTTCCCCCCGAAACTGGCTGTCCAGCAGCTTGGTCCGGGAGCCTTCCCTGGCGACGACGAGGGCTACTCCGGTGGTCCTCCCACCCTGCTGCCCCCCCGCCACCTCCCCCACATGACTCAAGTGCAGTTCCTCATTCGACCTGGATCTGTCAATCAAGGGGTGGCCCCCCGAGATGGCCAGGGAACCCCCGGCACACTCCACCAGGTGTCTGGCCTGGGAGGGCAAGAGAAAGGCAAGAGTGAGCTCCCCAGCCACACTCCCTGGGTTAGCCCTGCCGGTTCCACCCTGCACTTCGTCGTCGTCCCCCCACCCCCGCCCGCACTCGGCCCGGAAGGAGTCCCATCCCAGTCCCTAGGGACAGACCCTGCGAGGCGTATCCTGGACGGGCCGGGGGGGTCTGCCCTGGGGCCAGCGCCTCTCCCGGAAGGGGGACCCGGGCTGGGGCTGCTGCATCCCCAGCCATTCGGAGACAACTCGCTTCCTGTATAGAACCCCGGCCCCTATTCTCGCCTAAGTGGCCTCAGCATCATCGCTCTTCTTCCCCCCAGGATTCACACACACACACACACACACACAGAGCCGCTCCTCTTTGGGGTAGCAGTGCGGTCCATTCAGTCAGAGAGAAAGTCTGGGAGTGGACTGCCCACAGGACAAGAGAGAGGATCCTCCAAAACCCTTTTTTGCTTAAACTGCCACAAAAATGGGTCGGGACCAGGCCAGTAAGACAAAGTGGGGCGGGGGGGGGGGGTGCAGTCCCAGAAGGGAACGTAAGGCTTTGGGGCCGAACCTGCAAGGCTACGGCTGGGGAGGCCCAAATGGGAAGGAAAGGATTTGAGGGAAACGGGCAAGGCACCGCGGCTCCGCCACTTCTCAGCTAGGTGACTGGCCGCATGTCCCTTAACGTCTCTGGGCCTCAGCTAACTCCTCTGGAAAAATGGGGAGTGAGATGGTGAGCCCCACGTGGCACAATCCAATGACCCTGGGTCTAGCTCAGCGCTTAGAACAGGGCTCTGCAAATGGCCACAGCTCAATAAATAGCACTGAAGGAATGAAAGTGCAGGCCAGGGACAAGGTTAGCCTAGGGGAAAATGTTAGGCTAGGGGAGCCGGGGACAAGAGGGGCAAAGGCTCGTCTGCGGCACAGGTTTAGGGCACGGAAAAAGGTTTGGCCAGAAGAAAAGGTTAGGCCGGGAGAAAAGGTTATGCCAGGCTGCAAAGGTTAGGCCGGGCTGGAAAGGTTAGACCAGGCTGGAAACATTAGGCCGGGCTGGAAACGTTAGGCTGGGCTAGAAAGGTTAGAGCGGGCTGGAAAGGTTAGGCCGAGCTGGAAAGAAGGTGGAGCTTGAAAGGTTAGGCCAGGCTGGAAATGTTAGGCCGGGCTGAAAAGGTTAGGCCGGCCTGGAAAGGTTAGGCCGGGCTGGAAAGGTTAGGCTGGGCTGGAAAGGTTAGGCCCGGCTTGAAAGGTTAGGCCGGGCTCGAAAGGTTAGGCCGGGCTGGAAAGGTTCAGCCGGGCTGGATAGGTTAGGCCAGGGAAACAGTTTGGCTAGGTAAAAAGGTTAAGTCAGGAGAAAAGGTTTTGCTAGGAGAAAAGCTCAGGCCAGGATAAAACATTTGAATAGGGGAACAGGTCAGATGAGGAGAAAAGGTTTGGCTAGGAGAAAAGGTCAGTCCAGAAGTAAAGATTTGGCTAGGGGAAAAGGTCAGACAAGGAGGAAACGTTTGGCCAGGGAAAAAGTTTGGCTACAGGAAAAGCTCAGGCCAGAAGAAAGGTTTTGGCTAGGGGAAAAGGGTTGGCTAGGCGAAAACATTTGGCTAGGAGAAAAGGTCAGGCCAGAAGAAATGGTTTGGCTTGGATGGCTTGGAGAAAAGGTCAGACGAGGAGCCAAGGTTTTTCTAGGAGAAAAGGATAGGCCAGAAGAAAACGTTTGGCTAAGAGAAAAAGTCAGGGTGGAAGAAAAGGTTTGGTTAGGAGAAAAGGATAGGCCAGATGAAAAGGTTTAGCTAGGAGAAAAGGTCAGTCGAGGAGAAAAGGTTTGGCTAGGAGAAAACGTCAGGACAGAAGAAAAGGTTTGGATAGGAGAAAAGGTCAGGCAAGAAGAAAAGTTTTGGCTAGGAGGAAAGGTTTGGCCATGAGAAAAGGTCAGGCCAATTGAAAAGATTAGGCCAGGGAAAAAGGTTTGTCCAGGAGAAAAAGTTAGGCCAGCAGAAAAGGTTGAGCTAGGGAAAAGGTCTGCCAAGGGGAAAAGTTTAGGCCAGGAGGAAAGGTTTGGCTAGGGGAAAAGGTTAAGCCAAGGAACAAGGTTAGGGATCATTAGGGGAAAACTAAGGTGACCCGTGTGTCCTCTCTTGAAGCCTCCTGAGAAGTCTCCTCCTCCGCCTCCGGGTGAACTGGGGGAATAGAGGAGGAGGCCTTTTCCTCCAGCAACTGGCTGTCCAGCAGCTCGGTCCGGTAGCCTACCCTGGCGACGACGAGGGCTACTCCGGTGGTCCTCCCACCCTGCTGCCCGCCCGCCACCTCCTCCACATGACTCACGTGCAGTTCCTCATTCGACCTGGCTCTGTCAAGCAAGGGGTGGCCCCCCGAGATGGCCAGGGAACGCCCGGCATGCTCCACCGGGTGTCTGGCCTGGGAAAGCAAGAGAAAGGCAAGTGTGAACTCCCCAGCCACACTCCCTGGGTTTGCCCTGCCGGTTCCACCCGGCACTTCCTGGTCGTCCCCCCCACCCCTGCCCGCACTCTGCCCGGAAGGAGTCCCATCCCAGTCCCTAGGGACAGACCCCGCGAGGCTAATCCTGGGCTAGCCGGGAGGGTTTGCCCTGGGGCCAACGCTTTCCTCGGAAGGGGAACCCGGGGGTGGGGCTGCTCCTTCCCTGGCCAATCGGAGACAACTCGATTCCTGCATAGAGCCCGGGCCCCTGTTCTCCCGAGTGGCCTCAGCCTCATCGCTCTTCTTCCCCCCAGGATTCACAAACACACACACACACACACACACACACAAAGCCCCTCCACTTTGGGGTAGCAGTGCGGTCCATTCAGTCAGAGGGAAAGTCTGGGAGTGGACTGTGCAAACAGGACAAGAGAGAGGATCCTCCAAGCTGAGGAGAAGCCCTGAGCAACCCTTTCTTGCTTAAACTGGCACAAATATTGTTCGGGACCAGGCCCGCAAGGCAAAGTGGGGGGGCGGTGTGGCGGTCCCAGAAGGGAACGTAAGGCTTTGGGACCAAACCTGCAAGGCTAAGGATGGGGAGGCCCAAATCGGAAGGAAAGGTTTGGGGGAAATGGGGAAGGTACCCCGGCTTTGCCACTTCTCACCTAGATGACTGGCCGCAAGTCACTTAACATCTCTCGGCCTCAGGTAACTCCTCTGGAAAATGTGGAGTGAGATGGTGAGCCCCACGTGGCACAGTACAATGACCCTGGGTCTAGCTCAGCGCTTAGAACAGGGCTCTGAAAATGACCACAGCTCAATAAATACTGTGGAAGGTTTGGCTATGAGAAAAGGGCAGGCCAGAAGAAAGCTTTTGGCTAGAGGAAAAGGTTTGTCTAGCCGACAACGTTTCGCTAGGAGAAAAGGTCAAGCCAGAAGAAAACCTTTGGCTAGGAGAAGAGGTCAGACGAGGAGCTTGAAAGGTTAGGCCCGGCTTGAAAGGTTAGGCCCGGCTTGAAAGGTTAGGCCGGGCTGGAAGGTTTAGGCCGGGCTGGAAAGGTTAGGCCGGGCTGGAAAGGTTAGGCCGGGCTGGAAAGGTTAGGCCGGGCTGGAAAGGTTAGGCCGGGCTGGAAAGGTTAGGCCGGGCTGGAAAGGTTAGGCCGGGCTGGAAAGGTTAGGCCAGGTGGAAAGCTTAGGCCAGGGAAACAGTTTGGCTAGGGAAAAAGATTAGGTCAGTAGAAAAGGTTTGGCTAGGAGAAAAGGTCAGGCCAGAAGAAAAGATTTGACTAGGGGAAAAGGTCAGACGAGGAGAAAAGGTTTGGCTAGGAGAAAAGGTCAGTCCAGAAGAAAAGGTTTGGCTAGGGGAAAAGGTCAGATAACGAGAAAAGTGTTGGCCAGGGAAAAGGTTTGGCTACGAGAAAAGTTCAGGCCAGAAGAAAGGTTTTGGCTAGAGGAAAAGGTTTGGCTAGCCGAAAACGTTTGGCTAGGAGAAAAGGTCAGGCCAGAAGAAAACGTTTGGCTTGGAGAAGAGGTCAGACGAGGAGTAAAGGTTTTTCTAGGAGAAAAGGATAGACCAGAAGAAAACGTTTGGCTAGGAGAAAAGGTCGGCCAAAAGTAAAGGTTTGGTTAGGAGAAAAGGATAGGCCAGAAGAAACGGTTTGGCTAGGAGAAAATGTCAGGCCAGAAGAAAAGGTTTGGCTTGGAGAAAAGGACAGACGAGGAGCAAAGGTTTTTCTAGGAGAAAAGGAGAAAAGGATAGTCCAGAAGAAAACGTTTGGCGAGGAGAAAAGGTCGGCCAGAAGAAAAGGTTTGGCTAGGTTTGGCCAAACCTGCAAGGCTAAGGCTGGGGAGGCCCAAATTGGAAGGAAAGGATTTAGGGGAAACAGGCAAGGCACCCCAGCTCCGCCACTTCTCAGCAAGTCACTTAACGTCTCTGGCCTTCAGGTAACTCCTCTGGAAAATGGGGAGTGTGACGGTGAGACCCACGTGTCACAGTCCAATGACCCTGGGTCTAGCTCAGCGCTTATAACAGGGCTCTGCACATGGCCACAGCTCAATAAATACCACTTAAGGAATGAAAGTGCAGGCCAGCGAAAAGGTTAGCCTAGAGGAAAATATTAGGCTAGGGGAGCCGGGGACAGGAGGGGTAAAGTCTCGTCTGTGGCAGAGGATTAGGGCACGGGAAAAGGTTTGTCCAGAAGAAAAGGTTAGGCCAGGAGAAAAGATTACGCCGGGCTGCAAAGGTTACGCCGGGCTAGAAAGGTAAGGCCGGGCTGGAAATATTAGGTTGGCCTTGAAAGGTTAGGCCTGGCTGGAAAGGTTAGGCCGGGCTGGAAAGGTTCGGCCGGGCTGGAAAGGTTCGGCCGAGCTGGAAAGGTTCGGCCGAGCTGGAAAGGTTAGGCCGGGCTGGAAAGGTTAGGCCGGGCTGGAAAGGTTAGGCTCGGCTTGAAAGGTTAGGCCAGGCTGTAAAGTTTAGGCCAGTCTGGAAAGATTAGGCCGGGAGAAAAGGTTAGGCCAGGGAAACAGTTTGGCTAGGGAAAAAGGTTTAGTCAGGAGAAAAGATTTGGCTAGGAAAAAGGTAAGGACAGAAGAAAAGATTTCACTAGTGGAAAAGGTAAGACGAGGAGAAAAGGTTTGGCTAGGAGAAAAGGTCAGTCCAGAAGAAAAGGTTTGCCTAGGGTAAAAGGGCAGATGAGGAGAAAAGGGTTGGCCAGGGAAAAAGTTTGGCTACGAGAAACGGTCAGGTCAGAAGAAAGGTTTTGGCTAGGGGAAAAGGTGTGGCTAGGCGAAAATGTTTGGCTAGGAGAAAAGGTCAGGCCAAAAGAAAAGGTTTGGCTAGGAGAAAAGGTCAGGTCAGAAGAAAGGTTTTGGCGAGGAGAAAACCTCAGGCCAGAAGAAAAGGTTTGGCTAGGAGAAAAGGTCATGCAAGAAGAAAAGGTTTGGCTAGGAGGAAAGGTTAGGCCATGAGAAAAGGTCAGGCCAATTCAAAAGATTAGGCCAGGGAAAAAGGTTTGTCCAGAAGAAAAAGTTAGGCCAGCAGAAAAGGTTGAGCTAGGGAAAAGGTTTGCCAAGGGGAAAGGTTTAGGCCAGGAGGAAAGGTTTGGCTAGGGGAAAAGGTTAAACCAAGGAAAAAGGTTAGGGATAATTAGGGGAAAACTAGGGTGACCCGTGTGTCCACTCTTGAAGCCTCCTGAGAAGTATCCTCCTCCTCCTCCTGCTGAACTCGGGGAAGAGAGGAGGAGGCCTTTTCCTCCAACAACTGGCTGTCCAGCAGCTCGGTCCGGGAGCCTTCCCTGGCATCGACGAGGGCTACTACGGTGGTCCTCCCACCCTGCTGCCCCCCCGCCACTTCCCCACATGACTCATGTGCAGTTCCTAATTCGACCTGGCTCTGTCAAGCACGGGGCGGCCCTCGAGAAGGCCAGGGAACGCCCGGCATGCTCCACCGGGTGTCTGGCCTCGGAGAGCAAGAGAAAGGCAAGAGTGAGCTCCGCAGCCACACTCCCTGGGTTTGCCCTGTCCGTTCCACCTGGCACTTCGTCGTCGTCCCCACCACCCCCGCCCACACTTGGCCCGGAAGGGGTTCCATCCCAGTCCCTAGGGACAGACCCCGCGAGGCTGATCCTGGGCCAGCAGGGAGGGTTTGCCCTGGGGCCAGCGCCTTCCTCGGAAGGGGAACCCGCGGCTGGGGCTGCTCCTTCCCCGGCCAATCGGAGACAACTCGATTCCTGCATAAAGCCCGGGCCCCTATTCTCCCCTGAGTGGCCTCAGCCTCATCGCTCTTCTTCCCCTCAGGATTCACACACACACACACACACACACACACACACACAAAGCCCATCCCCTTTGGTGTAGCAGTGCTGTCCATTCAGTCAGAGGGAAAGTCTGGGAGTGGACTGTGCAAACAGGACAAGAGAGAGGATCCTCCAAGCTGAGGAGAAACCCTGAGTGACCCTTTCTTCCTTAAATTGGCACAAATATGGGTTGGGACCAGGCCTGCAAGGCAAAGTGGGGCGGGGGGGGGTGGCTGTCCCAGAAGGGAACGTAAGGCTTTGGGGCCAAACCTGCAAGGCTAAGGCTGGGGAGGACCAAATGGGAAAGAAAGGATTTGGGGGAAATGGGCAAGGCACCCCAGATCCACCACTTCTCAGCTGGGTGACTAGCCACACGTCACTTAACGTCTCTGGGCCTCAGGTAACCCCTCTGGAAAATGGGGAATGACCCTGGCTCTAGCTCAGCGCTTACAACACGGCTCAGCACCAGGCAACAGCTCAATAAATACCATTGAAGGAATGAAAGTGCAAGCCAGGGACAAGGTTAGCCTAGCGGGAAATGTTAGGCTAGGGGAGCCGTGGA
This sequence comes from Ornithorhynchus anatinus, assembly GCF_004115215.2. Taxonomy (NCBI): domain Eukaryota; kingdom Metazoa; phylum Chordata; class Mammalia; order Monotremata; family Ornithorhynchidae; genus Ornithorhynchus; species Ornithorhynchus anatinus. Next base: position 9,647 of record NW_024396866.1, read on the forward strand.
CTGGAGGGGTAAGGCTCGTTTGCGGCACAGGTTTAGGGCACGGAAAAAGGTTTGTCCAGTAGAAAAGGTTAGGCCAGGAGAAAAGGTTACGCCGGGCTGCAAAGTTTAGGCCAGGCTGGGAAGGTTAGGCCGGGCTGCAAAGTTTAGGCCGGGCTGCAAAGTTTAGGCCGGGCTGTAAATGTTAGGCCGGGCTGGAAAGGTTAGGCCGGGCTGGAAAGGTTAGGCCGGGCTGGAAAGGTTAGGCCGGGCTGGAAAGGTTAGGCCGGGCTGGAAAGGTTAGGCCGGGCTGGAAAGGTTAGGCCGGGCTGGAAAGGTTAGGCCGGGCTGGAAAGGTTAGGCCGGGCTGGAAAGGTTAGGCCGGGCTGGAAAGGTTAGGCCGGGCTGGAAAGGTTAGGCCGGGCTGGAAAGGTTAGGGGGGGAGGAAAGGTTAGACCAGGGAAACAGTTTGGCTAGGGAAAAAGGTTAGGTCAGGAGAAAAGGTTTGGCTAGGAGAAAGGATCAGGCCAGGAGAAAACATTTGACAAGGGGAAAAGGTCAGACGAGGAGATAAGGTTTGGCTAGGAGAAAAGGTCAGTCCAGAAGAAAAGGTTTGGCTAGGGGAAAAGGTCAAAGGAGGAGAAAATATTTGGCCAGGGAAAAAGTTTGGCTACGAGATAAGCTCAGGCCAGAAGAAAGGTTTTGGCTAGGGGAAAAGGTTTGGCTAGGCGAAAACGTTTGGCTATGAGAAAAGGTCAGGCCAGAAGAAAAGGTTTGGCTTGGAGAAAAGGTCAGACGAGGAGCACAGGTTTTTCTAGGAGAAAAGGAGAAAAGGATAGGCCAGAAGAAAACGTTTGGCTAGGAGAAAAGGTCGGCCAGAAGAAAAGGTTAAGCTAGGTTTGGCCAAACCTGCAAGGCTAAGGCTGGGGAGGCCCAAATTGGAAGGAAAGGATTTAGGGGAAACAGGCAAGGCACCCCAGCTCCGCCACTTCTCAGCAAGTCACTTAACGTCTCTGGCCCTCAGGTAACTCCTCTGGAAAATGGGGAGTGAGACGGTGAGACCCACGTGGCACAGTCCAATGACCCTGGGCCTAGCTCAGCGCTTACAACAGGGCTCTGCACATGGCCACAGCTCAATAAATACCACTTAAGGAATGAAAGTGCAAGCCAGCGAAAAGGTTAGCCTAGGGGAAAATATTAGGCTAGGGGAGCCGGAGACAGGAGGGGTAAAGGCTCGTCTGTGGCAGAGGATTAGGGAACGGGAAAAGGTTTGTCCAGAAGAAAAGGTTAGGCCGGGAGAAAAGATTACGCCGGGCTGCAAAGGTTACGCCGAGCTAGAAAGGTAACGCCGGGCTGGAAATATTAGGTTGGACTTGAAAGGTTAGGCCTGGCTGGAAAGGTTAGGCCGGGCTGGAAAGGTTAGGCCGGGCTGGAAAGGTTAGGCCGGGCTGGAAAGGTTAGGCCGGCCTGGAAAGTTTAGGCTGGGTTTGAAAGGTTAGGCCGGGCTGTAAAGGTTAGGCTGGTCTGGAAAGATTAGGCCGGGAGAAAAGGTTAGGCCAGGGAAACAGTTTGTCTAGGGAAAAAGGTTAAGTCAGGAGAAAAGGTTTGGCTAGGAAAAAGGTAAGGACAGAAGAAAAGATTTCACTAGTGGAAAAGGTAAGACGAGGAGAAAAGGTTTGGCTAGGAGAAAAGGTCAGTCCAGAAGAAAAGGTTTGCCTAGGGTAAAAGGGCAGATGAGGAGAAAAGGGTTGGCCAGGGAAAACGTTTGGCTACGAGAAAAGGTCAGGTCAGAAGAAAGGTTTTGGCTAGGGGAAAAGGTGTGGCTGGGCGAAAATGTTTGGCTAGGAGAAAAGGTCAGGCCAAAAGAAAAGGTTTGGCTCGGAGAAAAGGTCAGGCCAGAAGAAAGGTTTTGGCGAGGAGAAAACCTCAGGCCAGAAGAAAAGGTTTGGCTTGGAGAAAAGGTCAGGCAAGAAGAAAAGGTTTGGCTAGGAGGAAAGGTTAGGCCATGAGAAAAGGTCAGGCCAATTGAAAAGATTAGGCCAGGGAAAAAGGTTTGTCCAGAAGAAAAAGTTAGGCCAGCAAAAAAGGTTGAGCTAGGGAAAAGGTTTGCCAAGGGGAAAAGTTTAGGCCAGGAGGAAAGGTTTGGCTAGGGGAAAAGGTTAAACCAAGGAAAAAGGTTAGGGATAATTAGGGGAAAACTAGGGTGACCCGTGTGTCCACTCTTGATGCCTCCTGAGAAGTATCCTCCTCCTCCTCCTGCTGAACTGGGGGAAGAGAGGAGGAGGCCTTTTCCTCCAGCAACTGGCTGTCCAGCAGCTCGGTCCGGAAGCCTTACCTGGCGTCGACCAGGGCTACTCGGGTGGTCCTCCCACCCTGCTGCCCCCCCTCCACTTCCCCACATGACTCACGTGCAGTTCATCATTCGACCTGGCTCTGTCAAGCACGGGGCGGCCCTCGAGATGGCCAGGGAACGCCCGGCATGCTCCACCGGGTGTCTGGCCTCGGAGAGCAAGAGAAAGGCAAGAGTGAGCTCCCCAGGCACACTCCCTGGGTTTGCCCTGTCCGTTCCACCCGGCACTTCGTCGTCGTCCCCACCACCCCCGCCCGCACTCAGCCTGGAAGGGGTTCCATCCCAGTCCCTAGGGACTGACCCCGCGAGGCTGATCCTGGGCCAGCAGGGAGGGTTTGCCCTGGGGCCAGCGCCTTCCTCGGAAGGAGAACCCGCGGCTGGGGCTGCTCCTTCCCCGGCCAATCGGAGACAACTCGATTCCTGCATAGAACCCGGGCCCCTATTCTCCCCTGAGTGGCCTCAGCCTCATCGCTCTTCTTCCCCCCAGGATTCACACACACACACACACAAAGCCCCTCCACTTTGGGGAAGCAGTGCGGTCGATTCAGTCAGAGGTAAAGTCTGGGAGTGGACTGTGCAAACAGGACAAGAGAGAGGATGCTCCAAGCTGAGGAGAAGCCCTGAGCAACTCTTCTTTGCTCAAAGTGGCACAAATATGGTTTGGGACCAGGCTTGCAAGGCAAAGTGGGGCGGGGGGGGGGCGGTCCCAGAGGGAACATAAGGCTTTGGGGCCAAACCTGCAAGGCTAAGGCTGGGGAGGCCCAAATGGGAAGGAAACGATTTGGGGGATGCGGGCAAGTCACCCTGGCTCCGCCACTTCTCAGCTAGGTGACTGGACGCAAGTCACTTAACGTTTCTGGGCCTCAGGTAACTCCTCTGGAAAATGGGGAGTGAGACGGTCAGCCCCACGTGGCACAGTCCAATGACCCTGGGTCTAGCTCAGCGCTTAGAATAGGGCTCTGCACATGGCCACAGCTCAATAAATACCACTTAAGGAATGAAAGTGCAGGCCACGGACAAGGTTAGCCTAGGGGAAAATGTTAGGCTAGGGGAGCCGGGGACAGGAGGGGTAAAGGCTCGTCTGCGGCACTGGTTTAGGGCACGGGAAAAGGTTTGTCCAGAAGAAAAGGTTAGGCCGGGAGAAAAGGTTAGGCCGGGAGAAAAGGTTACGCCGGGCTAGAAAGGTTAGGCCGGGCTGGAAAGGTAAGGCCGGGCTGGAAAGGTAAGGCCGGGCTGGGAAGGTTAGCCCAGGTTGGAAATGTTGGGCCGGGCTGGAAAGGTTAGATCGGGCTGGAAAGATTAGGCCGGGCTGGAAAGATTAGGCCGGGCTGGAAGGTTTAGGCTGGGCTGGAAAGGTTAGGCCGGGCTGGAAAGTTAGGCCGGGCTGGGAAGGTTAGGCTGGGCTGGAAAGAATAGGTGGGGCTTGAAAGGTTAGGCCGGGCTGGAAATTTTAGGCCGGGCTGGAAAGGTTAGGCTGGGCTGCAAAGGTTAGGCCGGTCTGGAAAGGTTAGGCCGGTCTGGAAAGGTTAGGCCGGTCTGGAAAGGTTAGGCCAGGGAAACAGTTTGGCTAGGGAAAAAGGTTAAGTCAGGAGAAAGGTTTGGCTAGGAGAAAAGGTCAGGCCAGGAGAAAGATTTGACTAGGGGAAAAGGTCAGACAAGGAGAAAAGATTTGGCCAGGGAAAAATTTGGCTACGAGAAAAGGTCAGGCCAGAAGAAAGGTTTTGGCTAGGGGAAAAGGTGTGGCTAGGCGAAAACGTTTGGCTAGGAGAAAAGGTCAGGACAGGAGAAAAGGTTTGGCTTGGAGTAAAGGTCAGACGAGGAGCAAAGATTTTTCTAGGAGGAAAGGATAGGCCAGAAGAAAACGTTTGGCTAGGAGAAAAGGTCAGGCCAGAAGAAAAGGTTTGGCTAGGAGAAAAGGTCAGGCAAGAAGAAAAGGTTTGGCTAGGAGGAAAGGTTTGGCCATGAGAAAAGGTCAGGCCAATTAAAAGATTAGGATAGGGAAAAAGTTTTGTCCAGGAGAAAAAGTTAGGCCAGCAGAAAAGGTTTGCCAAGGGGAAAGGTTTAGGCCAGGAGGAAAGGTTTGGCTAGGGGAAAAGGCAGAGGAAAAAGGTTAGGGATAATTAGGGGAACACAAAGGTGACTCGTGTGTCCTCTCCTGAAGCCTCCTGAGAAGTCTCCTCCTCCTCCTCTGGCTGAACTGGGGGAAGAGAGGAGGAGGCCTTTTGCTCCAGCAACTGGCTGTCCAGCAGCTCGGTCCGGGAGCCTTCCCTGGTGACGACGAGGGCTACTCCGGTAGTCCTCCCACCCTGCTGCCCCCCTGCCACCTCCCCCAAATGACTCACCTCCAGTTCCACATTCGACCTGGCCCTGTCAAGCACGGGGTGGCCCCCGAGATGGCCAGGGATCCCCTGGCATTCTCCACCGGGTGTCTGGCCTGGGAGAGCAAGAGAAAGGCAAGAGTGAGCTCCCAGGACACACTCCCTGGGATTGCCCTGTCGGTTCCACCCGGCACTTCATCGTCGTCCCCCCTTCCCCCGCCCGCACTCGGCCCGGAAGGAGTCCCATCCCAATCCCTAGGGACAGACCCCGCGAGGCTGATCCTGGGCCGGCCAGGAGGGTTTGCCCAGGGGCCAACGCCTTCCTCGAAGGGGAACCCGGGGCTGGGCCTGCTCCTTCCCGGCCAATCGGGGACAACTCGCTTCCTGCATAGAGCCCGGGCCCCTATTCTTCCCTGAGTGGCATCAGCCTCATCGCTCTCCTTCCCCACAGGATTCAAACACACACACACACACAACCCCTCCTCTTTGGGGTAGTAGGGCGGTCCATTCAGTCAGAGGGAAAGTATGGGAGTGGACTGTGCCCACAGGACATGAGAGAGGATCCTCCAAGCTGAGGAGAAGCCCTGAGCAACCCTTTTTTGCTTAAACTGGAACAAATATGGGTCGGGACCAGGCCAGCAAGGCAAAGTGGGGCGGGGTTGGGGGGTTCCAGAAGGGAACGTAAGGCTTTGGGGCCAGCCCTGCAAGGCTAGGTTTCGGGAAGCACCCATGGGAAGGAAAGGATTTGCTGGAAACGGGCAAGGCACCCCGGCTCCGCCACCTCTCAGCTAGGTGACTGGCCTCAAGTCACTTAACGTCTCTGGGCCTCAGGTAACTCCTCTGGAAAATGGGGACTTAGAGGGTGAGCCCCACGTGGCACAGTCCAATGACCCTGGATATAGCTCAGGACTTAGAGCAGGGTTCTGCCAATGGCCACTGCTCAATAAATAGCACTAAAGGAATGAAAGTGCTGGCCAGGGACAAGGTTAGCATAGGGGAAAATGTTAGGCTAGGGGAGCCAGGGACAGGAGGACTAAAGGCTCATCTGCGGCACGGGTTTAGGGCACGGGAAAAGGTTTGTCCAGAAGAAAAGGTTGGGCCGGAAGAAAAGGTTACGCCGGGCTGCAAAGTTTAGGCCAGGCTGGAAAGGTTAGGCTGGGCTGGAAAGGTTAGGCCGGGCTGGAAAGGTTAGGCCGCGCTGGAAAGGATAGATGAGGCTGGAAAGGTTAGGCCTGGCTGGAAATGTTAGGCCGGGCTGTAAAGGTTAACCTGGGCTGGAAAGGTAAGGCCGGGCGGGAATGGTTAGGCCTATCTGGAAAGGATAGGCTGGGAGGAAAGGTTAGGCCAGGGAAAAAGTTTGGCTAGGGAAAAAGGTTAGGTCAGGAGAAAAGGTTTGGCTAGGAGAAAAGGTCAGGCAGGAAGAAAAGGTTTGGCTAGGAGGAAAGGTTAGGCCATGAGAAAAGGTCAGGCCAATTGAAAAGATTAGGCCAGGGAAAAGGGTGTGTCCAGGAGTAAATGTTAGGCCAGCAGAAAAGGTTGAGCTAGGGAAAAGGTTTGCCAAGGGGAAAAGTTTAGGCCAGGAGGAAAGGTTGGGCTAGGGGAAAAGGTTAAGCCAAGGAAAAAGGTTAGGGATCATTAGGGGAAAACTAAGGTGACCCGTGTGTCCTCTCTTGAAGCCTCCTGAGAAGTCTCCTCCTCCGCCTCCGGGTGAACTGGGGGAAGAGAGGAGGAGGCCTTTTCCTCCAGCAACTGGCTTTCCAGCAGCTCGGTCCGGGAGCCTTCCCTGCCGACGACGAGGGCTACTCCGGTGGTCCTCCCTCCCTGCTGCCCCCCCCGCCACCTCCCCCACATGACTCACGTGCAGTTCCTCATTCGACCTGGCTCTGTCAAACATGGGGTCGACCCCCGAGATGGCCAGGGAACCCCCGGCACGCTTCACCTGGTGTCTGGCCTGGGAGGGCAAGAGAAAGGCAAGAGTGAGCTCCCCAGCCACACTCCCTGGGTTTGCCCTGCCGGTTCCACCCGGCACTTCGTTGTCATCCCTCCCACCCCCGCCTGCACTCGGCCCGGAAAGAGTCCCATCCTTGTCCCTAGGGACAGACCCCGTGAGGCTGATCCTGGGCGGGCCGGGGGTTCTGCCCTGGGGCCCGCGCCTCCCTCGGAAGGGTGACCCGGGACTAGGGCTCCTCCGTCCCCGGCCAATCGGAGACAACTCGCTTCCTGCATAGAGCCCGGGCCCCTATTCTCCCCAGAGTGTCCTCAGCCTCATCGCTCTTCTTCCCCCCAGGATTCACACACGCACACACACACACACATGCAAAGCCCCTCCTCTTTGGGGTAGCAGTGCGGTCCATTCAGTCAGAGGGAAAATCTGGGAGTGGACTGTGCAAACAGGACAAGGGAAAGGATCCTCCAAGCTGAGGAGAAGCCCTGAGCAACCCTTTTTTGCTTAAACTGGCACAAATAAGGGTCGGGACCAGGCCAGCAAGGCAAAGTGGTGCGGTGTGGGGGTGTTCCAGAAGGGAACCTAAGGCTTTGGGTCCAACCCTGCAAAGCTAAGGGTGGGTAGGCCCAAATGGGAAGGAAAGGATTTGGCAGAAACGGGCAAGGCACCCCGGCTCCGCCACTTCTCAGCTAGTTGACTGGCCGCAAGTCACTTAACGTCTCTAGGCCTCAGGTAACTCCGCTGGAAAATGGCGAGTTAGACGGCGAGACCCACGTGGCACAGTCCGATGACCCTGGATGTAGCTCAGCGCTTAGAACAGGGCTCTGCAAATGGCCACTGCTCAATAAATACCACTGAAGGAATGAAAGTGCAGGCCAGGGACCAGGTTAGCCTAGGGGAAAATGTTTGGCTAGGGGAGCCGGGGATAGGAGGGGTAAAGGCTCGTCTGCGGCACAGGATTAATGCACGGGAAAAAGTTTGTCCAGAAGAAAATGTTAGGCCGGGAGAAAAGGTTACGCCGGGCTGCAAAGTTTAGGCCAGGCTGGAAAGGGTAGGCCGGGCTGGAAAGGGTAGGCCGGGCTGGAAAGGGTAGGCCGGGCTGGAAAGGGTAGGCCGGGCTGGAAAGGGTAGGCCGGGCTGGAAAGGGTAGGCCGGGCTGGAAAGGGTAGGCCGGGCTGGAAATGTTAGGCCGGGTTGGAAACGTTAGGCCGGGCTGGAAAGGTTAGGCCGGGCTGGAAAGGATAGGCGGGGCTTGAAAGGTTAGGCCTGGCTGGAAAGGTTAGGCCGGGCTGGAAAGGTTAGGCCGGGCTGGAAAGGTTAGGCCGGGCTGGAAAGGTTAGGCCGGGCTGGAAAGGTTAGGCCGGGCTGGAAAGGTTAGGCCGGGCTGGAAAGGTTAGGCCGGGCTGGAAAGGTTAGGCTGGGCTTGAAAGGTTAAGCCGGGTTGGAAAGTTTAGCCCGATCTGGAAAGGTTAGGCCTGGAGGAAAGGTTAGGCCAGGGAAACAGTTTGGCTAGGGAAAAAGGTTAGGTCAGGAGAAAAGGTTTGGCTAGGAGAAAAGGTCAGGCCAGAAGAAAAGATTTGACTAGGGGAAAAGGTCAGAGGAGGAAAAAAGGTTTGGCTAGGAGAAAAGGTCAGTCCAGAAGAAAAGGTTTGTCTAAGGGAAAAGGTCAGACGAGGAGAAATTGTTTGTCCAGGGAAAAAGTTTGGCTACGAGAAAAGGTCAGGCCAGAAGAAAGGTTTTAGCTAGGGGAAAAGGTTTGGCTAGGCGAAAACGTTTAGGTAGGAGAAAAGGTAAGGCCAGAAGATGAGGTTTGGTTCGGAGAAAAGGTCAGATGAGGAGGAAAGGTTCTTCTAGGAGAAAAGGATAGGCCAGAAGAAAACGTTTGGCTAGTCAAAAAGGTCAGGCCAGAAGAAAAGGTTTGGCTAGGAGAAAAGGATAGGCCAGAAGAAAAGGTTTAGCTAAGAGAAAAGGTCAGGCCAGAAGAAAAGGTGTGGCTAGGAGAAAACGTCAGGACAGAAGAAAAGGTTTGGCTAGGAGAACAGGTCAGGCAAGAAGAAAAGGTTTGGCTAGGAGGAAAGGTTAGGCCATGAGAAAAGTTCAGGCCAATTGAAAAGATTAGGCCAGGGAAAAAGATTTGTCCAGGAGAAAAAGAAAGGCCAGCAGAAAAGGTTGAGCTAGGGAAAAGGTTTGCCAAGGGGAAAAGTTTAGGCCTGGAGGAAAGGTTTGGCTAGGGGAAAAATGTTAAGCCAAGGAAAAAGGTTAGGGATCATTAGGGGAAAACTAAGGTGACTTGTGTGTCCTCTCTCGAAGCCTCCTGAGAAGTATACTCCTCCTCCTCCTCCTGAACTGGGTTTGCCAAGGGGAAAAGTTTAGGCCTGGAGGAAAGGTTTGGCTAGGGGAAAAAGTTAAGCCAAGGAAAAAGGTTAGGGATCATTAGGGGAAAACTAAGGTAACCCGTGTGTCCTCTGTTGAAGCCTCCTGAGAAGTATCCTCCTCCTGCTGAACTGGGGGAAGAGAAGAGGAGGCCTTTTCCTCCTTTTGGCTATGAGAAAAGGTCAGGCCAGAAGAAAGGTTTTGGCTAGGGGAAAACGTTTGGCTAGCCGAAAATGTTTCGCTAGGAGAAAAGGTCAAGCCAGAACAAAACGTTTGGCTTGGAGAAAAGGTCAGACGAGGAGTTTAGGTTTTTCTAGGAGAAAAGGATAGGCCAGAAGAAAACGTTTGGCTAGGAGAAAAAGTTGGCCAGAAGAATAGGTTTGGCTAGGAGAAAAGGATAGGCCAGAAGAAAAGGTTTAGCTAGGAGAAAAGGGCAGGCCAGAAGAAAAGTTTTGGCTAGGAGAAAACGTCAGGCCAGAAGAAAATGTTTGGCTGGGAGAAAGGCTCAGGCAAGAAGAAAAGGTTTGGCTAGGCGGAAAGGTTAGAGCATGTGAAAAGGTCAGGCCAATTGAAAAGATAAGGCCAGGGAAAAAGGTTTGTCCAGAAGAAAAAGGCCAGCAGAAAAGGTTGAGCTAGGGAAAAGGTTTGCCAAGGGGAAAGGTTTAGGCCAGGAGGAAAGGTTTGGCTAGGGGAAAAGGTTAAGCCAAGGAAAAAGGTTAGGGAGAATCAGGGGAAAACTAAGGTGACCCGTGTGTCCTCTCATGAAGCCTCCTGAGAAGTATCCTCTTCCTCCTCCTGCTGAACTGGGGGAAGAGAGGAGGAGGCCTTTTCCTCCAGCAACTCGCTGTCCAGCAGCTCGGTCCGGGAGCCTTCCCTGGCGATGACGAGGGCTACTCCCCTGGTCCTCCCACCCTGCTGCACCCCCGTCACCTCCCCCACATGACTCACATGCAGTTCCTCATTCAACCTGGCTCTATCAAGCATGGGGCGGCCCCCCATGATGGCCAGGGAACCCCTGGCATGCTCCACCGGGTGTCTGGCCTGGAAGAGCAAGAGAAAGGCAAGAGTGAGCTCCCCAGCCACACTCTCTGGGTTTGCCCTGTTGGTTCCACCCGGCACTTCGTCATCGTCCCCCCCTACCCCAGCCCGCTCTTGGCCCGAAAGGAGTCCCATCCCTGTCCCTAGGGACAGACCCCGCGAGGCTGATCCTGGGATGGCCGGGAGGGTTTGCCCTGGGGCCAACGCCTTCCTCGGAAGGGGAACCCGGGGCTGGGGCTGCTCCTTCCCTGGCCAATCGGAGACAACTCGATTCCTGCATAGTACCCGGGCCCCTATTCTCGCCAGAGTGGCCTCAGCCTCATCGCTCTTCTTCCCCCCAGGATTCACACACGCACACACACACAAACACAAAGCCCCTCCACTTTGGGGTAGCAGTGCGGTCCATTCAGTCAGAAGGAAGGTCTGGGAGTGGACAGTGCAAACAGGACAAGAGAGAGGATCCTCCAAGCTGAGGAGAAGCCCTGAGCAACCCTTTTTTGCTTCAACTGGCATAAATATGGGATGGGACCAGGCCCGCCAGGCAAAGTGGGGCTGGCGGGGGGGGTGGTCCCTGAAGGGAATGTAAGACTTTTTGGCAAAAGCTGCAAGGCTAAGGCTGGGGAGGCCCAAATGGTAAGGAAAGGATTTGGGGGAAACGGGCAAGGCACCACGGCTCCGCCACTTCTCAGCTAGGTGACTGGCCTCAAGTCACTTAACGTCTCTCGGCCTCAGGTAAATCCTCTGGAAAATGGGGAGTGAGATGGTGAGCCCCACATCGCACAGTCCAATGACTCTGGGTCTAGCTCAGCACTTAGAACAGGGCTCTGCACATTGCCACAGCTCAATAAATACCACTTAAGGAATGAAAGTGCAGGCCAGCGAAAAGGTTAGCCTAGGGGAAAATGTTAGGCTATGGGAGCCGGGGACAGGAGGGGTAAAGTCTCATCTGCGGCACAGGTTTAGGGCACGGGAAAAGGTTTGTCCAGAAGAAAAGGTTAGGCCGGGAGAAAAGATAACACCGGGCTGCAAAGGTTACGCTGGGATAGAAAGGTTAGGCCGGGATGGAAAGTTTAGACTGGGCTGGAGAGGTTAGGCCGGGCTGGAAAGGTTTGCGCAGGCTGGGAAGGTTAGGCCGGGTTGGAAAGGTAAGGCCGGGCAGGAAATTTTAGGCCGGGCTGGAAATGTTAGGCCGGGCTCGAAAGGTTAGGCCGGGCTCGAAAGGTTAGGCCGGGCTCGAAAGGTTAGGCCGGGCTCGAAAGGTTAGGCCGGGCTCGAAAGGTTAGGCCGGGCTCGAAAGGTTAGGTTGGGCTTGAAAGGTTAGGCCGGGCTTGAAAGGTTAGGCCGGGCTGGGAAGATTAGGCCGGGCTGGAAAGATAAGGCCGGGCTGGAAATGTTAGGCCTGGCTGGAAAGTTTAGGCTGGGCTGGAAATGTTAGGCCGGGCTGGAAATGTCAGGTCGGGCTTGAAAGGTTAGGCCGGGCTGGGAAGATTAGGCCGGGCTGGAAAGATAAGGCCGGGCTGGAAATGTTAGGCCTGGCTGGAAAGTTTAGGCTGGGCTGGAAATGTTAGGCCGGGCTGGAAATGTCAGGTCGGGCTGGAAAGGTTAGGCCGGGCTGGAAAGGTTAGGCTGGGCCTGAAAGGTTAGGCCGGGCTGGAAAGGTTAGGCCGGGCTGGAAAGGTTAGGCCGGGCTGGAAAGGTTAGGCCGGTCTGAAAAGGTTAGGCCAGGGAAACGGTGTGGCTAGGGAAGAAGCTTAGGTCAGGAGAAAATAATAACGTTGGTATTTGTTAAGCGCTTCCTATGTGCCGAGCACTGTTCTAAGCGCTGGGGTAGACACAGGGGAATCAGGTTGTCCCATGTGGGGCTCACAGTCTTAATCCCCATTTTACAGATGAGGGAACTGAGGCACCGAGAAGTTAAGTGACTTGCCCAAAGTCACACAGCTGGCAAGTGGCAGAGCTGGGGTTTGAACCCATGACCTCTGACTCCAAAGCCCGTGCTCTTTCCAGTGAGCCACGCTGAGAAAAGGTGTGGCTAGGAGAAAAGGTCAGGCCAGATGAAAAGGTTTGGCAAGGGGAAAAGGTTTGGCTAGGCGAAAACCTTTGGCTAGGAGAAAAGGTCAGTCCAGAAGAAAAGGTTTGGCTTGGAGAAAAGGTCAGGCAAGAAGAAAAGGTTTGGCTAGGAGGAAAGGTTAGGATACGAGAAAAGGTCAGGCCAATTGAAAAGTTCAAGCCAGGGAAAAAGGTTTGTCCAGGAGAAAGGTTAGGCCAGCAGAAAAGGTTGAGCTAGGGAAAAGGTTTGCCAAGGGGAAAAGTTTATGCCAGGAGGAAAGATTTGGCTAGGGGAAAAGGTTAAGCCAAGGAAAAAGGTTAGGGATAATTAGGGGAAAACTAAGGTGACCCATGTGTCCTCTCTTGAAGCCTCCTGAGAAGTATCCTCCTCCTCCTCCTGCTGAACTGGGGGAAGAGAGGAGGAGGCCTTTTCCTCCAGCAACTGGCTGTCCAGCAGCTCGGTCCGGGAGCCTTCCCTGGCGAAGACGAGGGCTACTCTGGTGGTCCTCCCACCCTGAGGCCCCCCTGCCCCCTCCCCCACATTACTCACGTGCAGTTCCTCATTCGATCTGGCTCTGGCCAGGGAACCCCCGGCATGCTCCACCGGGTGTCTGGCCTGGGAGAGCAAGAGAAAGGCAAGAGTGAGCTCCGCAGCCACACTCCCTGGGTTTGCCCTGTCGGTTCCACCCAGCACTTCCTCGTCATCCCCCACAACCCCGCCCGCACTCGGCCCGGAAGGAGTCCCATCCCTGTCCCTAGGGACAGACGCCGCGAGGCTGATCCTGGACCGGCCTGGGAGGTCTGCCCTGGGGCCAGCGCATTCCTCGGAAGGGGGACCGGTGGCTGGGGCTGCTCATTCCCCGGCCAATGGGAGACAACTCGCTTCCTGCATAGAGCCCGGGCCCCTATTCGCCCCTGAGTGGCCTCAGCCTCATCCCTCTTCTTCCTCTCAGGATTCTCTCTCTCTCTCTCTGTGTCTCTCACACACCCACACCCACAGACACACACACACACACAGACACACACACACACAAAGCCTCTCCACTTTGGGGTAGCAGTGTGGTCCATTCAGTCAGAGGGAACGTCTGGGAGTGGACTGTGCAAACAGGACAAGAGAGAGGATCCTCCAAGCTGAGGATAAGCCCTGAGCAACACCTTTTTGCTTAAACTGGCACAAATATGGGTCCAGACCAGGCCTGCAAGACAAAGTGGGGCTTGGGGGGGGTGGTCCCAGAAGGGAACGTAAGGCTTTTTGGCCAAACCTGCAAGGCTAAGGCTGGCGAGGCCCAAATGGCAAGGAAAGGATTTGGGGGAAACGGGCAAGGCACCCCGGCTCCGCCACTTCTCAGCTAGGTGACTGGCCTCAAGTCACTTAACGTCTCTGGGCTTCTGGTAACTCCACTGGAAAATGGGGAGTGAGACGGTGAGCCCCACATCGCACAGTCCAATGACCCTGGGTCTAGCTCAGCACTTAGAACAGGGCTCTGCACATGGCCACAGCTCAATAAATAACACTTAAGGAATGAAAGTGCAGGCCACGGACAAGGTTAGCCTAGGGGAAAATGTTAGGCTAGGGGAGCCGGGGACAGGAGGGGTAAATGCTCATCTGCGGCAGAGGTTTAGGGCACGGGAAAAGTTTTGTCCAGAAGAAAAGGTTAGGCTGGGAGAAAAGATTACGCCGGGCTGCAAAGGTTACGCCGGGTTAGAAAGGTTAGGCCGGGCTGGAAAGGTTAGGCAGGGTTGGCAAGGTTAGCCCCGGCTGGAAAGGTTAGGCCGGGCGGGAAAGGTGAGGCCGGGCTGGAAAGTTTAGGCCGGGCTGGAAAGATTAGGTTGGTCGTGAAAGGTTAGGCCGGGCTGGAAAGGTTAGGCTGGGCTGGAGAGGTTAAGCCGGGATGGAGAGATTAGGCCGGGCTGGAAAGTTTAGGCCAGCCTCGAAAGGTTAGGCCGGGCTGGAAAGGGTAGGCCAGGGTGGAAAGGGTAGGCCAGGGTGGAAAGGTTAGGCTGGGCTTGAAAGGTTTGGCCGGGCTGGAAAGGTTTGGCCGGTCTGGAAAGGTTAGGCCGGTCTGGAAAGGTTAGGCCGGTCTGGAAAGGTTAGGCCGGTCTGGAAAGGTTAGCCCGGGAGGAAAGGTTAGGCCGGTCTGGAAAGGTTAGCCCGGGAGGAAAGGTTAGGCCGGGAGGAAAGGTTAGGCCGGTCTGGAAAGGTTAGCCCCGGAGGAAAGGTTAGGCCGGTCTGGAAAGGTTAGCCCCGGAGGAAAGGTTAGGCCGGGAGGAAAGGTTAGGCCAGGGAAACGGTGTGCCTAGGGAAAAAGGTTAGGTCAGGAGAAAAGGTTTGGCTAGGAGAGAAGGTCAGGCCAGAAGAAAAGGTTTGGCTAGGGGAAAAGGTCAGGCAAGAAGAAAAGGTTGGGCTAGGAGGAAAGGTTGGGCCATGAGAAAAGCTCAGGCCAATTGAAAAGATTAAGCCAGGGAAAAAGGTTTGTCCAGGAGAAACAATTTAGGCCAGTAGAAAAGGTTGAGCTAGGGAAAAGGTTTGCCAAGGGGAAAAGTTTAGGCCAGGAGGAAAGGTTTGGCTAGGGGAAAAGGTTAAGCCAAGGAAAAAGGTTAGGGATCACTAGGGGAAAACTAAGGTGACCCGTGTGTCCTCTCTCGTAGCCTCCTGAGAAGTATCCTCCTCCTCCTCCTGCTGAATTGGGGGAAGAGAGGAAGAAGCCTTTTCCTCCAGCAACTGGCTGTCCAGCAGCTCGGTCCGGGAGCCTTCGCTGGCGACGACGAGGGTTACTCCGGTGGTCCTCCCACCCTGCTGCCCCCCTGCCACCTCCCCCACATGACTCACGTGCAGTTCCTCATTCGACCTGGCTCTGTCAAGCACGGGATGGCCCCCCGAGATGGCCAGGGAACCCCTGGCACGCTCCACCGGGTGTCTGGCCTGGGAGGGTAAGAGAAAGGCAAGAGTGAACTCCCCAGCCACACTCCTTGGGTTTGCCCTGCCGGTTCCACCCGGCACTTCGTCGTCGTCGTCCCCCCCACCCCGCCTGCACTCGGCCCGGAAGGGGTCCCATCCCAGTCCCGAGGGACAGACCCTGCAAGGCTGATCCTGGGCCGGCCGGGGGGGTCTGCCCTGGGGCCAGCTCTTCCATTGGAAGGGGGACCCGGGGCTGGGGTTGCTCCATTCCCGGCCATTCAGAGACCACTCACTTCCTGCATAGAGCCAGGGCCCCTATTCTCCCCTGAGTGGTCTCAGCCTCATAGCTCTCCTTCCCCGCAGGATTCACACACACACACACACACACACACACATACACACACACACACGCACAGCCCTTCCTCTTTGGGGTAGAAGTGCGGTCCATTCAGTCAGAGGGAAAGTCTGCGAGTTTACCGTGCCCACAGGACAAGAGAGAGGATCCTCCAAGCTGAGGAGAAGTCCTGAGCAACACCCTTTTGCTTAAATTGGCACAAATATGGGTCGGGACCAGGCCAGCAAGGCAAAGTGGGGCGGGGGGCGGGGCAGCCGTTCCAGAAGGGAACGTAAGGCTTTGGGGCCAAACCTGCTAAGGCTAAGAATGGGGAGGACCAAATGGGAAGGAAAGGATTCGGCGGAAACGGGCTAGGCACCCCGGCTCCGCCACTTCTCAGCTAGGTGACTGGCCGCAAGTCACGTAACGTCTCTCGGTCTCAGGTAACTCCTCTGGAAAATGGGGAGTAAGACGGCGAGCCCCACGTGGCACAGTCCGATGACCCTGGATCTAGCTCAGCACTTAGAACAGGGCTCTGCAAATGGCCACTGCTCAATAAACCACTGTAGGAATGAAAGTGCAGGCCAGGGACAAGGTTAGCCTAAGGGAAAATGTTAGGCTAGGGGAGCCGGAGACAGGAGGGGTAAAGGCTCGTCAGCGGCACAGGTTTAGGGCATCGGAAAAGGTTTGTCCAGAAGAAAAGTTTAGGCCGGGAGAAAAGATTATGCCGGGCGGCAAAGGTTACGCCGGGCTAGAAAGGTTAGGCCGGGCTGGAAAGTTTAGGCCAGGCTGGACAGGTTAGGTCGGGCTGGACAGGTTAGGCCGGGCTGGACAGGTTAGGCCGGGCTGGAAAGGGTAGGCCGGGCTGGAAAGGTTAGGCCGGGCTGGAAAGGTTAGGCCGGGCTGGAAAGGTTAGGCCGGGCTGGAAAGGTTAGGCCGGGCTGGAAAGGTTAGGCCGGGCTGGAAAGGTTAGGCCGGGTTGGAAAGGTTAGGCCGGGTTGGAAAGGTTAGGCCGGGCTGGAAGGTTTAGGCCGGGCTGGAAAGATTAGGTTGGCCTTGAAACGTGAGGGCCTAGGGACAGACCCCACGAGGCTGATACTGGGCCGGAGGGGGGTTCTGCCGTGGGGACAGCGCCTTCCTCGGAAGGGGGACCAGGGGCTGGGGCTGCTCCTTCCCCGGCCCATTGGAGATAACTCGATTCCTGCATAGAGCCCGGGCCCCTATTCTCCCCTGAGTGGCCTCAGCCTCATAGCTCTCCTTCCCTGCAGGATTCACACACACACACACACACACACAAAGCCCCTCCACTTTGGGGTGGCAGTGCGGTCGATTCAGTCAGAGGTAAAGTCTGGGAGTGGACAGTGCAAACAGGACAAGAGAGAGGATGCTCCATGCTGAGGAGTAGCCCTGAGCAACCCTTTTTTGCTTAAACTGGCACAAATATGGGTCGGGACCAGGACCGCAAGGCAAATTGGGGCTGGGGTGGGGGGGTGGTCCCAGAAGGGAACCTAAGGCTTTGGGGCCAAACCTGCAAGGCTAAGGCTGGGGAGGCCCAAATGGGAAGGAAAGGATTTGGGGGAAACGGGCAAGGCACCCCGGCTCCGCCACTTCTCAGCTAGGTGACTCGCCGCAAGTCTCTTAACGTCTCTGGGCCTCAGGTAAATCCTTTTGAAAATCGGGAGTGAGACGGTGAGCCCCACGTGGCACAGTCCCATGACCCTGGGTCTAACTCAGCCCTTAGAACAGGGCTCTGCACATGGCCACAGTTCAGTAAATACCACTTAAGGAATGAAAGTGCAGGCCAGGGACAAGGTTAGCATAGGGAAAAATGTTAGCCTAGGGGAGCCAGGGACAGGAGGGGTAAAGGCTCGCCTGCGGCACAGGATTAGGGCACGGGAAAAGGTTTGTCCAGAAGAAAAGGTTAGGCTGGGAGAAAAGATTACGCCGGGCTGCAAAGCTTACCCCGGGCTAGAAAGGTTAGGCCGGGCTGGAAAGGTTAGGCCGGGCTGGAAAGGTTAGGCCGGGCTGGAAAGGTTAGGCCGGGCTGGAAAGGTTAGGCCGGGCTGGAAAGGTTAGGCCGGGCTGGAAAGGTTAGGCCGGGCTGGAAAGGTTAGGCCGGGCTGGAAAGGTTAGGCCGGGCTGGAAAGGTTAGGCCGGGCTGGAAAGGTTAGGCCTGGCTGGAAAGGTTAGGCCGGGCTGGAAAGGTTATCCCAGGCTGGAAATGTTAGCCCAGGATGGAAAGTTTAGGCCAGGCAGGAAAGATTAGGTTGGCCTTGAAAGGTTAGGCCGGGGTGGAAAGGTTAGCCCAGGCTGGAAAGGTTAGCCCGGGCTGGAAAGGTTAGCCCAGGCTGGAAAGGTTAGCCTAGGCTAGAACGGTTAGGTCGGGCTGGAAGGTTTAGGCCGGGGTGGAAAGGTTAGGCCGGGCTGGAAAGGTAAGGCCGGGCTGGAAAGGTTAGGTTAGCCCTGAAAGGCTAGGCCGGGCTGGAACATTTATGCCGGGCTGGAAAGTTTAGGCTGGGCTGGAAAGGTTAGGCCGGGCTGGAAAGGTTAGGCCGGGCTGGAAAGATTAGGTTGGCCTTGAAAGGTTAGGCCGGGCTGGAAAGGTTAGGCCGGGCTCAAAAGTTTAGGCAGGGCTGGAAAGCTTAGGCCGCGCTGGAAATGTTAAGCAGGGTTGGAAAGGATAGGCCGGGAGGAAAGGTTAGGCCAGGGAAACAGTTTGGCTAGGGAAAAAAGTTAGGTCAGGATAAATGGTTTGGCTAGGAGAAAAGGTCAGGCCAGAAGAAAAGATTTGACTAGGGGAAAAAGTCAGACGACGAAAAAAGGTTTGGCTAGGAGAAAAGATCAGTCCAGAAGAAAAGGTTTGGCTAGGGGAAAAGGTCAGACAAGGAGAAAAAGTTTGGCTATGAGAAAAGGTCAGGCCAGAAGAAAGGTTTTGGCTAGGGGAAAACGTGTGGCTAGGCGAAAAAGTTTGGCTAGGAGAAAAGGTCAGGGCACAAGAAAAGGTTTGGCTTGGAGAAAAGGTCAGACGAGGAGCAAAGGTTTTTCTAGGAGAAAAGGATAGGCCAGAGGAAAGCGTTTGGCTAGGAGAAAAGGTCAGGCTGGAAGAAAAGGTCTGGCCAGGAGAAAAGAATAGGCCAGATGATAAGGTTTAGCCAGGAGAAAACGTCAGGACAGAAGAAAAGGTTTGGCTAGGAGAAAAGGTCAGGTAAGAAGAAAAGGTTTGGCTAGGAGGAAAGGATAGGCCATGAGAAAAGGTCAGGCCAATTGAAAAGAAGAGGCCAGGAAAAAGGTTTGTCCAGGAGAAAGAGTTAGGGCAGCAGAAAAGGTTGAGCTAGGGAAAACGTTTGCCAAGGGGAAAAGTTTAGGCCAGGAGGAAAGGTTTCGCTAGGGGAAAACTTTAAGCGAATGAAAAAGGTTAGGGATCATTAGGGGAAAACTAGGGTGACCCGTGTGTTATCTCTTGAACCCTCCTGAGAAGTATACTCCTCCTCCTCCTGCTGAACTGGGGGAAGAGGGGAGGAGGCCTTTTCATTCAGCAACTGGATGTCCAGCAGCTCGGTCCGGGAGCCTTCCCGCGAGGCTGATCCTGGGCGGGCCGGGGGGATCTGCCCTGGGGGAAGCGCTTCCCTCGGAAGGGTGACCTGGGGCTGGGGTTGCTCCGTCCCTGGCCAATCGGAGAGAACTCTCTTCCTGCATAGAGGCCGGGCCCCTATTCTCCCCTGAGTTGCCTCAGCCTCATCACTCTTCTTCCCCCCAGTATTCACACACACACACACACACACACACAGCCCCTCCTCTTTGGGGTAGCAGTGCGGTCCATTCAGTCAGAGGGAAAGTCTGGGAGTGGACTGTGCAAACAGGACAAGAGAGAGGATCCTCCAAGCTGAGGAGAAGTCCTGAGCAACCCTTTTTTGCTTAAACTGGCACAAATATGGGTGGGCACAAGGCCAGCAAGGCAATGTGGGGCGGGGTAGGGGGTTCCAGAAGGGAACGTAAGGCTTTGGGGCCAACCCTGTAAGGCTAAGGCTGGAGAGGCCGAAATGGGAAGGAAAGGATTTGGGGGAAACGGGCAAGGCACCCCGACTCCACCACTTCTCAGGTAGGTGACTGGCCGCAAATCACTTAACGTCTCTCGGCCTCAGGTAACTCCTCTGGAAAATGTGGAGTGAGACAGTGAGCCCCACGTGGCACAGTCCAATGACCCTGGGTCTAGCTCAGCGCTTTGAACAGGGGTCTGCAAAGGGCCACTGCTCAATAAATACCACTGTAGGAATGAAAGTGCAGGCCAGGGACAAGGTTAGCCTAGGGGAAAATGTTAGGCTAGGGGAGCCGGGGACAGGAGGGGTAAAGGCTGGTCTGCGGCACAGGTTTAGGGCACGGGAAAAGGTATGTCCAGAAGAAAAGGTTAGGCCGGGAGAAAAGATTACGACGGGCTGCAAAGGTTACGCCAGGCTAGAAAGGTTAGGCCGGGCTGGAAAGTTTAGGCCGGGCTGGAAAGTTTAGGCCGGGCTGGAAAGTTTAGCCCAGGCTGGAAAGTTTAGCCTGGGCTAGAAAGGTTAGGTCGGGCTGGAAAGATTAAGTTGGACTTGAAAGGTTAGGCCAGGCTGTTAAGATTAGGTTGGCCTTGAAAGGTTAGGCCGGGCTGGAAAGGTTAGGCGGGGCTGGAAAGGTTAGGCGGGGCTGGAAAGGTTAGGCCGGGCTGGAAAGGTTAGGCCGGGCTGGAAAGGTTAGGCCGGGCTGGAAAGGTTAGGCCGGGCTGGAAAGGTTAGGCCGGGCTGGAAAGGTTAGGCCGGGCTGGAAAGGTTAGGCCGGGCTGGAAAGGTTAGGCGCGGCTGGAAAGGTTAGGCGCGGCTGGAAAGGTTAGGCGCGGCTGGAAAGGTTAGGCGGGGCTGGAAAGGTTAGGCCGGGTTGGAAAGGTTAGGCTGGACATGAAAGGTTAGGCTGGACATGAAAGGTTAGGCCGGGTTGGAAAGGTTAGGCTGGACATGAAAGGTTAGGCCGGACATGAAAGGTTAGGCCGGACATGAAAGTTAGGCCGGGCTGGAAAGGTTAGGCCGGGCTGGAAAGGTTAGGCCGGGCTGGAAAGGTTAGGCCGGGCTGGAAAGGTTAGGCCGGGCTGGAAAGGTTAGGCCGGGTTGGAAGGTTAGGCCGGGCTGAAAAGCTTAGCCTGGGCTTGAAAGGTGAGGCCGGGCTGGAAAGTATAGGCCGGGCTGGAAAGTATAGGCCAGGCTGGAAAGGTTAGGCCTGGCGGAAAGGTTGTGCCAGGGAAACAGTTTGGCTAGGGAAAAAGGTTAGGTCAGGAGAAAAAGTTTGGCTAGGAGAAAAGGTCAGGCCAGAAGAAAAGATTTGAGTAGGGGAAAAGGTCAGAAAAGGGGAAAAGTTTTGACTAGGAGAAAAGGTCAGTCCAGAAGAAAATGTTTGGCTAGTGGAAAAGGTCAGATGAGGAGAAAAGGGTTGGCCAGGGAAAAAGTTTGGCTACGAGAAAAGGTGAGGCCAGAAGAAAGGTTTTGGCTAGGGGAAAAGGTTTGGCTAGCCAAAAAAGTTTGGCTAGGAGAAAAAGTCAGGCCAGAAGAAAAGGTTTGGCTTGGAGAAAAGGTCAGACGAGGAGCAAAGGTTTTTCTAGCAGAAAAGGATAGGCCAGAAGAAAACGTTTGGCTAGGAGAAAAGGTCGGCCAGAAGTAAAGGTTTGCCTAGGAGAAAACGATAGGCCAGAAGAAAAGGTTTAGCTAGGAGAAAAGGTCAGGCTAGTAGAAAAGGTTTGGCTAGGAGAAAACGGCAGGCCAGAAGAAAAGGTTTGGCTGGCAGAAAGCGTCAGGCAAGAAGAAAAGGTTTGGCTAGGCGGAAAGGTTAAGCCATGAGAAAAGGTCAGGCCAATCGAAAAGATTAGGCCAGGGAAAAACGTTTGTCCAGGAGAAAAAGTTAGGCCAGCAGAAAAGGTTGAGCTAGGGACAAGGTTTGCCAAGGGGAAAAGTTTAGGCCAGGAGGAAAGGTTTGGCTAGGGTAAAAGGTTAAGCCAAGGAAAAAGGTTAGGGATCGTTAGGGGAAAAGTAAGGTGACCTGTGTTTCCTCTCTTGAAGCCTCCTGAGAAGTATCCTCCTGCTCCTCCTGCTGAACTGGGGGAGGAAAGGAGGAGGCCTTTTCCTCCAGCAACTGGCTGTCCAGCAGCTCGGTCCGGGAGCCTTCCTTGGCGATGACGAGGGCTACTCCGGTGGTCCTCCCACCCTGCTGGCCCCCCGCCACCTCCCCCACATGACTCACGTGCAGCTCCTCATTCGACCTGGCTCTGTCAAGCATGGGGTGGCCCCCCGAGATGGCCAGGAAACCCCCGGCATGCTCCATCGGGTGTCTGGCCTGGGAGAGCAAGAGAAAGGCAAGAGTGAGCTCCCCAGCCACACTCCCTGGGTTTGCCCTGTCGGTTCCAGCCGGCACTTCGTCATCATCCCCCGCAGCCCTGCCCGCACTCGGCCCGGGAGGAGTCCCATCCCAGGGCCTAGGGACAGACCACGCGAGGCTGATCCTGGCCCGGCCTGGGGTGTCTGCCCTGGGGCCAGCGCCTTCCTCAGAAGGGGGACCTGGGGCTGGGGCTGCTCCTTCCCTGGCCAATCAGAGACAACTCGCTTCCGGAATAGAGCCCGGGCCCCTATTCTCCCCTGAGTGGCCTCAGCCTCATGGCTCTTCTTCCCCTCAGGATTCACACACACACACGCGCGCACACACACAGAGACAGACACACACAGACACACACACACAAAGCCCCTCCACTTTGGGGTAGCAGTGCGGTCGATTCAGAGGTAAAGTCTGGGAGTGGACTGTGCAAACAGGACAAGAGAGAGGATCCTCCAAGCTCAGGAGAAGCCCTGAGCAACCCTTATTTACTTAAACTGGCACAAATATGGGTCGGGATCAGGCCTGCAAGGCAAATTTGGGCGGGGGGGGGGGGGGGCTGTCCCAGAAGGGAACGTAAGGCTTTGGGGCCAAACCTGCAAGGCTAAGGCTGGGGAGGCCCAAATGGGAAGGAAAGGATTTGGGGGAAACGGGAAGGCACCCCGGCTCCGCCACTTCTCAGCTAGGTGACTGGCCGCAAGTCACTTAACATCTCTGGGCCTCAGGTAATTCCTCTGGAAAATGGGGAGTGAGACGGTGAGCCCCACGTGGCACAGTCCAATGACCCTGGGTCTAGCTCAGCGCTTAGTACAGGGCTCTGCACAAGGCCACAGCTCAATAAATACCACTTAAGGAATGAAAGTGCAGGGCAGGGACAAGGTTAGCCTAGGGGAAAAGGTTAGCCCAGGGGAGCCGGGAACAGTAGGGGTAAAGGCTGGTCTGCGGCACAGGTTTAGGGCACGGGAAAAGGTTTGTCCAGAATAAAAGGTTAGGCCGGGAGAAAAGATTACGCCGGGCTGCAAAGTTACGCCGGGCTAGAAAGGTTAGGCCAGGCTGGAAAGGTTATCCCAGGCTGGAAAGCTTAGCCCAGGTGGGAAATGTTAGCCCAGGACGGAAAGTTTAGGCCAGGCTGGAAAGGTTAGGCCGGGCTGGAAAGGTTAGCCCAGGCTGGAAAGGTTAGCCCAGGCTGGAAAGGTTAGCCCAGGCTGGAAAGGTTAGCCCCGGCTGGCAAGGTTAGGCCGCGCTGGAAAGGTTAGGCCGCGCTGGAAAGGTTAGGCCGCGCTGGAAAGGTTAGGCCGCGCTGGAAAGGTTAGGCCGCGCTGGAAAGGTTAGGCCGCGCTGGAAAGGTTAGGCCGCGCTGGAAAGGTTAGGCCGCGCTGGAAAGGTTAGGCCGGGCTGGAAAGGTTAGGCCGGGCTGGAAAGGTTAGGCCGGGCTCGAAACGTTAGGCCGGGCTCGAAACGTTAGGCCGGGCTCGAAACGTTAGGCCGGGCTCGAAACGTTAGGCCGGGCTCGAAACGTTAGGCCGGGCTCGAAACGTTAGGCCGGGCTCGAAACGTTAGGCCGGGCTCGAAACGTTAGGCCGGGCTCGAAACGTTAGGCCGGGCTCGAAACGTTGGGCCGGGCTCGAAACGTTGGGCCGGGCTCGAAAGGTTGGGCCGGGCTCGAAAGGTTGGGCCGGGCTCGAAAGGTTGGGCCGGGCTCGAAAGGTTGGGCCGGGTTGGAAATGTTAGGCGGGGCTGGAAAGGTTAGGCTGGGCTGGAAAGGTTAGGCCGGTCTGGAAAGTTTAGGCCGGGAGGAAAGGTTAGGCTAGGGGAAAAGGTTAAGCCAAGGAAAAAGGTTAGGGATAATTAGGGGAAAAACTAAGGTGACCCGTGTGTCCTCTCTTGAAGCCTCCTGAGAAGTATCCTCCTGCTCCTCCTGCTGAATTGGGGGAAGAGAGGAGGAGGCCTTTTCCTCCAGCAACTGGCTGTCCAGCAGCTCGGTCCGGGAGCCTTCTCTGGCGACGACGAGGGCTACTCCGGTGGTCTTCCCACCCTGTTGCCCCTCCGCCACCTCCCCCACATGACTCACGTGCAGTTCCTCATTCGACCTGGCTCTCGCAAGCACAGGGTTGCCCCCCGAGATGGCCAGGGAACCCCCGGCACGCTCCACCAGGTGTCTGGCTTGGGAGGGCAAGAGAAAGGCAAGAGTGAGCTCCCCAGCCACACTCCCTGGGTTTGCCCTGCCGATTCCACCCGGCACTTCGTCATCGTCCCCACCACCCCCCGCCGCACTCGGCCCGGAAGGAGTCCCATCCCATTCCGTAGGGACAGACCCCATGAGGCTGATCCTGGGCCGGCCGGCGGGGTCTGCCCTGGGGCCAACGCCTCCCTCGGAAGGGGGACCCTGGGCTGGGGCTGCTCCGTCCCCGGCCACTGGGAGACAACTCGCTTCCTGCATAGAGCCCGGGTCCCTATACTCCTCTGAGTGGCCTCAGCCTCATCGCTCTTCTTCCCCTCAGGATTCACACACACACACACACACACAAACACACACACACACACACACAGCCCGTCCTCTTTGGGGTAGCAGTGCGGTCCACTCAGTCAGAGGGAAAGTCTGGGAGTGGACTGTGCCCACAGGACAAGAAAGAGGATCCTCCAAGTTGAGGAGAAGCCCTGAGCAACCCTTTTTTGCTTAAACTGCCACAAATATGGGTCGGGACCAGGCCAGCAAGGCAAAGTGGGGCGGGGTGGGGGAGTTCCAGAAGGGAACGTAAGGCTTTGGGGCCAAACCTGCAAGGCTAAGGTTGGGGAGGCCTAAATGGGAAGGAAAGGATTTGGCGGAAATGGGCAAGGCACCCCGGCTCCGCCACTTCTCAGCTAGGTGACTGGCCGCAAATCACTTCACGTCTCTGGCCTCAGGTAACTCCTCTGTAAAATGGGGAGCAAGACGGCGAGCACCATCTGGCACAGTCCGATGACCCTGGATCTAGCTCAGCGCTTAGAACAGGGCTCTGCACATGGCCACTGCTCAATAAATACCACTGAAGGAATGAAAGTGCAGTCCAGTGACAAAGTTAGCCTAGGGGAAAATGTTAGGCTAGGGGAGCCGGGGACATTTGAGGTAAGGCTCGTCTGCGGCACAGGTTTAGGGCACGGGAAAAGGTTTGTCCAGAAGAAAAGGTTAGGACGGGAGAAAAGGTTACGCCGGGTTGCAAAGTTTAGGTCAGGCTGGAAAGGTTAGGCCTGGCTGGAAATGTTAGGCCGGGCTGGAAAGGTTAGGCCGGGCTGGAAAGTTTAGGCCAGGTTGGAAAGGTTAGGTTGGTCTGGAAAGGTTAGGTCGGTCTGGAAAGGTTAGACCAGGGAAACAGTTTGGCTAGGGAAAAAGGTTAGGTCAGGCGAAAAGATTTGGCTAGGAGAAAAGGTCAGGCCAGGAGAAAAGCTTTGACTAGGGGAAAAGGTCAGACGAGGAGATAAGGTTTGGCTAGGAGAAAAGGTCAGTCCAGAAGAAAAGGTTTGGCTAGGGGAAAAGGTCAGACGAGGAGAAAATATTTGGCCAGGGAAAAAGTTTGGCCACGAGAAAAGCTCAGGCCAGAAGAGACGTTTTGGCTAAGGGAAAAGGTTTGGCTATGCGAAAATGTTTGGGTAGGTGAAAAGGTCAGGCCAGAAGAAAAGGTTTGGCTTGGAGAAAAGGTCAGACGAGGACCAAAGGCTTTTCTAGGAGAAAAGGATAGGCCAGAAGAAAACGTTTGGCTAGGAGAAAAGGTCGGCCAGAAGAAAAGGTTTGGCTAGGAGAAAAGGATAGGCCAGAAGAAAAGGTTTAGCTAGGAGAATGTTCAGGCCAGAAGAAAAGGTTTGGCTTGGGGAAAAGGTCAGACGAGGAGCAAAGGTTTTTCTAGGAGAAAAGGATAGGCCAGAAGAGAACGTTTGGCTAGGAGAAAAGGTCAGGCCTGAAGAAAAGGTTTGGCTAGGAGAAAAGGTCAGGCCAGAAGAAAAGGTTTGGCTTGGGGAAAAGGTCAGACGAGGAGCAAAGGTTTTTCGAGGAGAAAAGGATAGGCCAGAAGAAAACATTTGGCTAGGAGAAAAGGTCAGGCCAGAAGAAAAGTTTTGGCTAGGAGAAAACGATAGGCCAGAAGAAAAGGTTTAGATAGGAGAAAAGGTCAGGCCAGTAGAAAAGGTTTGGCTTTGAGAAAGGGTCAGGCAAGAAGAAAAGGTTTGGCTAGGCGGAAAGGTTAGGCCATGAGAAAAGGTCAGGCCAATTGAAAAGATTAGGCCAGGGAAAAACGTTTGTCCAGGAGAAAAAGTTAGGCCAGCAGAAAAGGTTGAGCTAGGGAAAAGGTTTGCCAAGGGGACAAGTTTAGGCCTGGAGGAAAGGTTTGGCTAGGGGAAAAATGTTAAGCCAAGGAAAAAGGTTAGGGATCATTAGGGGAAAACTAAGGTGACTTGTGTGTCCTCTCTCGAAGCCTCCTGAGAAGTATACTCCTCCTCCTCCTCCTGAACTGGGTGAAGAAAGAGGAGGCCTTTTCATCCAGCAACTGGCCGTCCAGCAGCTCGGTCCTGGAGCCTTCCCTGGTGATGACGAGGGCTACTCCGGTGGGCCTCCCACCCTGCTGCGCCCCCGCCACCTCCCCCACGTGACTCACGTGCAGTTCCTCATTCGACCTGGCTCTGTCAAGCATGGGGTGGCCCCCCATGATGGCCAGGGAACGCCCAGCATGCTCCACCAGGTGTCTGGCCTGGGAGAGCAAGAGAAAGTCAAGTGTGAACTCCCCAGCCACACTCCCTGGGTTTGCCCTGCCGGTTCCACACGGCACTTGCTCGTCGTCCCCCCCATTCCCGCCCGCACTCTGAACAGAAGGAGTCCCATCCCAGTCCCTAGGGACCGACCCTGCGAGGCTAATCCTGGGCTAGCCGGGAGGATTTGCCCTGGGGCCAACGCCTTCCTCGGAAGGGGAACCCGGGGCTGGGGCTGCTCCTTCCCTGGCCAATCGGAGACAACTCGATTCCTGCATAGAGCCCGGGCCCCTATTCTCCCCTGATTTGCCGCAGCCTCACTTCTTCCCCCAGGATTCACACGCACACACACACACACACAGCCCCTCCTCTTTGCCGTATCTGTGCGGTCCATTCTGTTAGAGGGAAATTCTGGGAATGGACTGTGCAAACTGGACAAGAGAGAGGATCCTCCAAGCTGAGGAGAAGCCCTGAGCAACCCTTTTTTGCTTAAACTGGCATAAATATGGGTTGGGACCAGGCCCGCAAGGCAAAGTGGGTCGGGGGGGGCGGTCCCAGAAGGGAACGTAAGGCTTTGCAGCCAAACCTGCAAGGCTAAGGCTGGGGAGGCCCAAATGGGAAGAAAAGGATTTGGGGGAAACGGGGAAGGCACCCCGGCTCCGCCACTTCTCAGATAGATGACTGGCCGCAAGAAATTTAACGTCTCTGTGCCTCAGGTAACCCCTCTGGAAAATGGGAAATGACCCTGGGTCTAGCTCAGTGCTTAGAACAGGGCCCTGCACATGGCAATAAATCAATAAATACCATTGAAGAATGGCGTCAGCCCAGGCTGGTTAGGCCGGGGTGGAAAGGTTAGGCCAGGCTGGAGAGGTTAGGTCAGGATGGAAAGATTAGGCCGGGCTGGAAAGTTTAGGCCGGCCTCGAAATGTTAGGCCGGGCTGGAAAGGTTAGGCCGGGCTGGAAATGTTTGGCCGGGATGGAAAGGTTAGGCCGGGCCGGAAAGGTTAGGCCGGGCCGGAAAGGTTAGGCCGGGCCGGAAAGGTTAGGCCGGGCCGGAAAGGTTAGGCCGGGCCGGAAAGGTTAGGCCAGGCCGGAAAGGTTAGGCCGGGCCGGAAAGGTTAGGCCGGGCCGGAAAGGTTAGGCCGGGCCGGAAAGGTTAGGCCGGGCTGGAAAGGTTAGGCCGGGCTGGAAAGGTTAAGCCGGGCTGGAAAGGTTAGGCCGGTCTGGAAAGGTTAGGCCGGGAGGAAAGGTTAGCCCAGGGAAACGGTGTGGCTAGGGAAAAAAGGTTAGGTCAAGAGAAAAGGTTTGGCTAGGAGAAAAGGTCAGGCCAGAACAAAAGGTTTGTCTAGGGGAAAAGGTCAGACGAGGACAAAAGGTTTGGCCAGGGAAAAAGTTTGGCTACGAGAAAATGTCAGGTCCGAAGAAAGGTTTTGGCTGGGGGAAAAGGTTTGGCTAGGCGAAAACGTTTGGGTAGGAGAAAAGGTCAGGCCAGAAGAAAAGATTTGGCTAGGAGAAAAGGATAGGCCAGAAGCAAAGGTTTAGCTAGGAGAAAAGGTCAGGCAAGAAGAAAAGGTTTGGCTAGGAGGAAAGGTTAGGCCATGAGAAAAGGTCAGGCCAATTGAAAAGATTAGGCCAGGGAAAAACGTTTGTCCAGGAGAAAAAGTTAGGCCAGCAGAAAAGGTTGAGATAGGGAAAAGGTTTGACAAGGGGAAAAGTTTAGGCGTGGAGGAAAGGTTTGGCTAAGGGAAAAATGTTAAGCCAAGGAAAAAGGTTAGGGATCATTAGGGGAAAACTAAGGTAACCCGTGTGTCCTCTCTTGAAGCGTCCTGCGATGTATCCTCCTCCTCCTCCTGCTGAACTGGGGGAAGAGAGGAGGAGGCCTTTTCCTCCAGCAACTGGCTGTCCAGCAGCTCGGTCCGGGAGCCTTCCCTGACGACGACCAGGGCTACTCTGGTGGTCCTCCCACCCTGCTGCCCCCCCGCCACCTCCCCCACATGACTCACGTGCAGTTCCTCATTCGACCTGGCTCTGTCAAACACGGGGTGGCCCCCCGAGATGGCCAGGGAACCCCCGGCATGCTCCACCAGGTGTCTGGCCTGGGAGAGCAAGAGAAAGGCAAGAGTGAACTCCCCAGCCACACTCCCTGGGTTTGCCCTGTCGGTTCCACCCGGCACTTCATTGTCGTCCCCACCACCCCCGCCCGCACTCGGCCCAGAGGGAGTCCCATCCCTGTCCCTAGGGACAGACCCTGCGAGGGTGATCCTGTGCCGGCCGGGAGGGTCTGCCCTGGGGCCAGAGCCTTCCTCGGAAGGGGGACCTGGGGCTGGGGCTGCTCCTTCCCCGGCCAATCAGAGACAACTCGCTTCCTGAATAGAGCCCGGGCCCCTATTCTCGCCTGAGTGGCCTCAGCCTCATCGCTCTTCTTCCCCTCAGGATTCACACACACACACGCACACACATACAGACACACACAGACACACATACACAAACACACACACACACACACACACATACTCCACTTTGGGGTAGCAGTGCGGTCGATTCAGTCAGAGGGAAAGTCTGGGAGTGGTCTGTGGAAACAGGACAAGTGAGAGGATCCTCCAAGCTGAGGAGAAGCCCTGAGCAACCCTTTTTTGCTTAAACCTGCACAAATATGGGTCGGGACCAGGCCCGCAAGGCAAAGTGGGGCGGGGGTGGGGTCGGCCCCACAAGGCCTTTGGGGCCAAACCTGCAAGGCTAAGGCTGGGGTGGCCCAAATGGGAAGGAAAGGATTTGGGGGAAACGGGCAAGGCACCCCAGCTCCGCCAGTTCTCAGCTAGGTGACTGGCCGCAAGTCATTTAACGTCTCTGGGCCTCAGGTAACTCCTCTGGAAAATGGGTAGTGAGATGGTGAGCCCCACGTGGCACAGTCCAATGACGTTGGGTCTAGCTCAGCGCTTAAAACAGGGCTCTGAAAATGACCACAGCTCAATAAATACTGTGGAAGGTTTGGCTACGAGAAAAGGGCAGGCCAGAAGAAACGTTTTGGCTAGAGGAAAAGGTTTGGCTAGCTGACAACGTTTGGCGAGGAGAAAAGGTCAGGCCAGAAGAAAACGTTTGGCTAGGAGAAGAGGTCAGACGAGGAGCAAAGGTTTTTCTAGGAGAAAAGGATAGGCCAGAAGAAAACGTTTGGCTAGGAAAAAAGGTTGGCCAGAAGAAAAGGTTAGGCCGGGAGAAAAGTTTAGGCTGGGCAGCAAAGGTTACGCCAGGCTAGAAAGGTTAGGCCGGGCTGGAAAGTTTAGGCCGGGCTGGAAAGTTTAGGCTGGGCTGGGAAGGTTTGCGCAGACTGGTAAGGTTAGGCCGGGCTGGAAAGGTTAGGCCGTGCTGGAAAGATTAGGTTGGCCTTGAAAGGTTAGGCCGGGCCGGAAAGGTTAGGCCAGGCCGGAAAGGTTAGGCCGGGCCGGAAAGGTTAGGCCGGGCCGGAAAGTTTAGCCCGGCTGGAAAGGTTAGGCCGGGCTGGAAAGGTTAGGCCAGGCTGGAAAGTTTTGCCGGGCTGGAAAGATTAGGTTGGCCTTGAAATGTTAGGCCGGGCTGGAAAGGATAGGCCAGGCTGAAGAGGTTAGCCGAGGCTGGAAAGGTTAGGTCAGGCAGAAAAGTTTAGGCCGGACTGGAAAGATTAGGCCGGGCTGGAAAGGTTAAGCCGGGCTGGAAAGTTTAGGCCCGGCTGGAAAGGTTAGGCCCGGCTGGAAAGGTTAGGCCCGGCTGGAAAGGTTAGGCCCGGCTGGAAAGGTTAGGCCCGGCTGGAAAGGTTAGGCCGGGCTGGAAAGGTTAGGCCGGGCTGGAAAGGTTAGGCCGGGCTGGAAAGGTTAGGCCGGGCTGGAAAGGTTAGGCCGGGCTGGAAAGGTTAGGCCGGGCTGGAAAGGTTAGGCCGGGCTGGAAAGGTTAGGCCGGGCTGGAAAGGTTAGGCCGGGCGGAAAGCTTAGGCCAGGGAAACAGTTTGGCTAGGGAAAAAGGTTAGGTCAGGAGAAAAGATTTGGCTAGGAGAAAAGGTGAGGCCAGAAGAAAAGATTTGACTAGGGGAAAAGGTCAGACAAGGAGAAAAGGTTTGGCTAGGAGAAAAGGTCAGATAACGAGAAAAGTGTTGGCCAGGGAAAAGGTTTGGCTACGAGAAAAGTTCAGGTCAGAAGAAAGGTTTTGTCTAGAGGAAAAGGTTTGGCTAGCCGAAAACGTTTGGCTAGGAGAAAAGGTCAGGCCAGAAGCAAACGTTTGGCTTGGAGAAGAGGTCAGACGAGGAGCAAAGGTTTTTCTAGGAGAAAAGGATAGGCCAGAAGAAAACGTTTGGCTAGGAGAAAAGGTCGGCCAGAAGAAAAGGTTTGGTTAGGAGAAAAGGATAGGCCAGAAGAAACAGTTTGGCTAGGAGAAAATGTCAGGCAAGAAGAAAAGGTTTGGCTAGGAGGAAAGGTTAGGCCATGAGAAAAGGTCAGGCCAATTGAAACGATTAGGCCAGGGAAAAAGGTTTGTCCAGGAGATAAAGATAGGCCAGCATAAAAGGTTGAGCTAGGGAAAAGGTTTGCCAAGGGGAAAAGTTTAGACCAGGAGGAAAGGTTGGGCTAGGGGAAAACTCAGGTGACCCGTGTGTCCTCTCTTGAAGCCTCCTGAGAAGTATCCTCCTCCTCCTCCTGCTGAACTGGGGGAAGAGAGTAGGAGGCCTTTTCCTCCAGCAACTGGCTGTCCAGCAGCTCGGTCCGGGAGCCTTCCCTGGCGACGACGAGGGCTACTCCGGTGGGCCTCCCACCCTACTGCCCCCCCGCCACCACCCCCACATGACTCACGTTCAGCTCCTCATTCGACCTGGCTCTGTGAAGCACGGGGTGGCCCTCCGAGATGGCCAGGGAAACCCCGGCACGCTCCACCCGGTGTCTGGCCTGGGAGGGCAAGAGAAAGGCAAGAGTGAGCTCCCCAGCCACACTCCCTGGGTTTGCCCTGTCGGTTCCACCCGGCACTTCATCGTGGTCACCCCAACCCCCGCCCGCACTCGGCCCGGAAGGAGTCCCATCCCAGTCCATAGGGACAGACCCCGCGAGGCTGATCCTGGGCCGGCGGTGGGGTCTGCCCTGGGGCCAGCGCCTTCCTCGGAAGGGGGACCCGGGGCTGGGGCTGCTCCTTCCCCGGCCAATCGGAGACAACTCGATTCCTGCATAGAGCCCGGGCCCCTATTCTCCCGATTGGCCTCACCCTCATCGCTCTTCTTCCCCCCAGGATTCACACACACACACACACACACAGCCCCTCCTCTTTGGGGTATCTGTGTGGTCCATTCACTCAGAGGTAAAGTCTGGGAGTGGACTGTGCCAACAGGACAAGAGAGAGGATCCTCCAAGCTGAGGAGAAGCCCCGAGTAACCCCTTTTTGCTTAAACTTGCAAAAATATGGGTCGGGACCAGGCCAGCAAGGCAAAGTGGGGCGGGCGGGGACGGTCGCAGAAGGGAACGTAAGGCTTGGGGCCAAACCTGCAAGGCCAATGCTGGGGAGGCCCAAATGGGAAGGAAAGGATTTGGGGGAAACGGGCAAGGCACCCCGGCTCCGCCACTTCTCAGCTAGGTGACTGGCCGCAAGTCACTTAACGTCTCTGGGCCTCAGGTAACTCCTCTGGAAAATGGGGAGTGAGACAGTGAGCCCCACGTGGCACAATCCAATGACCCTGGGTCTAGCTCAGCGCTTAGAACAGGGCTCCGCACCAGGCCACAGCTCAATAAATACCACTTAAGGAATGAAAGTGCAGACCAGGGACAAGGTTAGCCTAGGGGAAAATGTTAGGCTAGGGGAGCCGGGGAAAGGAGGGGTAAAGGCTCGTCTGCGGCACAGGTTTAGGGCATGGGAAAAAGTGTGCCCATAAGAAAAGGTTAGGCCGGGAGAAAAGATTACGCCGGGCTGCAAAAGTACGCCTGGCTAGAAAGGTTAGGCCGGGCTGGATAGTTTAGGCCGGGCTGGAAAGGTTAGCCAAGGCTGGAAAGTTTAGGCCGGGCTGGAAAGGTTAGGCCGGGCTGGAAAGGATAGGTTGGCCTTGAAAGGTTATGCCGGGCTGGAATGATTAGGTTGGCCTTGAAAGGTTAGGCCGGGCTGGAAAGTTTAGGCAAGGCTGGAAAGATTAGGCCGGGCTGGAAAGGTTAGGCCGGGCTGGAAAGGTGAGGCCGGGCTGGAAAGGTGAGGCCGGGCTGGAAAGGTGAGGCCGGGCTGGAAAGGTGAGGCCGGGCTGGAAAGGTGAGGCCGGGCTCGAAAGGTGAGGCCGGGCTCGAAAGGTGAGGCCGGGCTGGAAAGGTGAGGCCGGGCTGGAAAGGTGAGGCCGGGCTGGAAAGGTGAGGCCGGGCTGGAAAGGTGAGGCCGGGCTGGAAAGGTTGGGCCGGGCTGGAAAGGTTGGGCCGGGCTGGAAAGGTTGGGCCGGGCTGGAAAGGTTGGGCCGGGCTGGAAAGGTTGGGCCGGGCTGGAAAGGTTGGGCCGGGCTGGAAAGGTTGGGCCGGGCTGGAAAGGTTGGGCCGGGCTGGAAAGGTTGGGCCGGGCTGGAAAGGTTGGGCCGGGCTGGAAAGGTTGGGCCGGGCTGGAAAGGTTGGGCCGGGCTGGAAAGGTTGGGCCGGGCTGGAAAGGTTGGGCCGGGCTGGAAAGTTTGGGCCGGGCTGGAAAGGTTGGGCCGGGCTGGAAAGGTTGGGCCGGGCTGGAAAGGTTGGGCCGGGCTGGAAAGGTTAGGCCAGGCTGGAAAGGTTAGGCCGGGAGGAAAGGTTAGGCCAGGGAAACTGTTTGGATAGGGAAAAAGGGTAGGTCAGGAGAATACGTTTGGCTAGGAGAAAAGGTCAGGCCAGGAGAAAAGATTTGACTAGGGGAAAAGGTCAGACGAGGAGAAAAGGTTAGGCTAGGAGAAAAGGTCAGTCCAGAAGAAAAGGTTTGGCTAGGGGAAAAGGTCAGACGAGGAGAAAAGGTTTCGCTACGAGAAAAAGTCAGGCAAGAAGAAAAGCTTTGGCCAGGAGGAAAGGTTATGCTATGAGAAAAGGTCAGGCCAATTGAAAAGATTAGGCCAGGGAAAACGGTTTGTCGAGGAGAATGGCTGGAAAGTTTAGGCCGGGCTGGAAAGATTAGGTTGGCCTTGAAAGGTTAGGCCGGGATGAAAAGGTTAACCAGGCCTGGAAAGGTTAGGCCGGGCTGGAAAGAATAGGTTGGCCTTGAAAGCTTAGGCCGGGCTGGAAAGTTTAGGCCGGGATAGAAAGGTTAGGCCGGGCTGGAAAGGGTAGGGCGGGCTGGAAAGGTTTGGCCGGGCTGGAAAGGTTTGGCCGGGCTGGAAAGGTTTGGCCGGGCTGGAAAGGTTTGGCCGGGCTGGAAAGGTTTGGCCGGGCTGGAAAGGTTTGGCCGGGCTGGAAAGGTTTGGCCGGGCTGGAAAGGTTTGGCCGGGCTGGAAAGGTTAGGCCGGGCTGGAAAGGTTAGGCCGGGCTGGAAAGGTTAGGCCGGGCTGGAAAGGTTAGGCCGGGCTGGAAAGGTTAGGCCGGGCTGGAAAGGTTAGGCCGGGCTGGAAAGGTTAGGCCGGCTGGAAAGTGTAGGCCGGTCTGGAAAGATTAGGTTGGCCTTGAAAGGTAAGGCCAGGCTGGAAAGGTTAGGCCGGGCTGGAAACGTTAGACCTGGCTGGAAAGGTTAGGCCGGGCTGGAAAGGTTAGGCTGGGCTGGAAAGGTTAGGCTGGGCTGGAAAGGTTAGGCTGGGCTGGAAAGGTTAGGCTGGGCTGGAAAGGTTAGGCTGGGCTGGAAAGGTTAGGCCGGGCAGGAAAAGTTAGGCCGGGCAGGAAAAGTTAGGCTGGGCTGGAAAAGTTAGGCTGGGCTGGAAAAGTTAGGCCGGGCTGGAAAGGTTAGGGCGGGCTGGAAAGTTTAGGGCGGGCTGCAAAGGTTAGGCTGGGCTTGAAAGGTTAAGCCGGGCTGGAAAGGTTAGGCCGGTCTGGAAATCTTAGGCCGAGAGGAAAGGTTAGGCCAGGGAAACACTTTGGCTAGGGAAAAAGGCTAGGTCACG
Source organism: Ornithorhynchus anatinus (assembly GCF_004115215.2). Taxonomy (NCBI): domain Eukaryota; kingdom Metazoa; phylum Chordata; class Mammalia; order Monotremata; family Ornithorhynchidae; genus Ornithorhynchus; species Ornithorhynchus anatinus. The sequence continues at coordinate 44,049 of NW_024396866.1, forward strand.
AGAAAAGGTTTGGCTAGGAGGAAAGGTCAGGCCAGAAGAAAAGATTTGAGCAGGGGAAAAGGTCAGACGCGGAGAAAAGGTTTGGCTAGAAGAAAAGGTCAGACAAGGAGAAAATGTTTGGACAGGGAAAAGGTTTGGCTACAAGAAAAGGTCAGGCCAGAAGAAAGGTTTTGGCTAGGGGAAAAGGTTTGGCTAGGCGAAAAGGTCAGGCCTAAAGAAAAGGTTTGGCTTGGGGAAAAGGTCAGACGAGGAGCAAAGGTTTTTCTAGGAGAAAAGGATAGGCCAGAAGAGAACGTTTGGCTAGGAGAAAAGCTCAGGCCAGAAGAAAAGGTTTGGCTAGGAGAAAAGGATGGGCCAGAAGAAAAGGTTTGGCCAGAAGAAGAGGTCCAGCCAGAAGAAAAGGTTTGGCTAGGAGAAAACGTCAGGCCAGAAGAAAAGGTTTGGCTAGGAGAAAAGCTCATGCCAGAAGAAAAGGTTTGGCTAGGTGAAAAGGATAGGCCAGAAGAAAAGATATAGCTAGGAGAAAAGGTCAGGCCAGAAGAAAAGGTTTTGCTAGGAGAAAAGGTCAGGCAAGAAGAAAAGGTTTGGCTAGGATTAAAGGTTAGGCCATGAGAAAAGGTCAGGCCAATTAAAAAGATTAGGCCGGGGAAAAAGGTTTGTCCAGGAGAAAAAGGTTAAGCCAGCAGAATAGGTTGAGCTAGGGAAAAGGTTCGACAAGGGGAAAAGTTTAGGCCAGGAGGAGAGGTTTCGCTAGGGGAAAAGGTTAAGCCAAGGAAAAAGGTTAAGGATAATTAGGGGAAAGCTAAGGTGACCCGTGTGTCCTCTCTTGAAGCCTCCTGAGAAGTATGCTCCTCCTCCTCTTGCTGAACTGGGGGAAGAGAGGAGGAGGCCTTTTTCTCCAGCAACTCGCTGTCCAGCAGCTCGGTCCGGGAGCTTTCCCTGGCGATGACGAGGGCTACTCCGGAGGTCCTCCCACCCTGCTGCCCCCCTGCTACCGCCCCCACATGATTCACATGCAGCTCCTCATTCGACATGGCTCTGTCAAGCACGGGCTGGCCCCCCAAGATGGCCAGGGAACACCCGGGATGCTCCACCGAGTGTCTGGCCTGGGAGAGCAAGAGAAAGGCAAGAGTGAGCTCCCCAGCCACCCTCCCTGGGTTGGCCCTGTCGGTTCCAGCCGGCGCTTCCTCGTCGTCCCCCCCACCCCCGCCCGCACTTGGCCCGGAAGGAGTCCCATCCCTGTCCCTATGGACAGACCCTGCTAGGCTGATCCTGGGCCAGCCGGGGAAGTCTTCCCTGGGGCCAGCGCATTCCTCGGAAGGGGACCGGTGGCTGGGGCTGCTTCTTCCCCGGCCAATCGGAGACAACTCGATTCCTGCATAGAGCCCGGGCCCCTATTCTCGCCTGAGTGCCCTCAGCCTCATCGCTCTTCTTCCCCTCAGGATTCTCTCACACACACACACACACACACACACACACACACACACACACACACACACAAAGCCCCTCCCCTTTGGTGTATTAGTGCGGTCCATTCAGTCAGAGGGAAAGTCTGGGAGTGGACTGTGCAAACAGGACAAGAGAGAGGATCCTCCAAGCTGAGGAGAAGCCCTGAGCAACCCTTTTTTGCTTAAACTGGCACAAATATGGGTCGGGACCAGGCCCGCAAGGCAAAGTGGGGTGGGGGGGGGGGCGGTCCCAGAAGGGAAGGTAAGGCTTTGGGGCCAAACCTGCAAGGCTAAGGGTGGGGAGGACCAAATGGGAAAGAAAGGATTTGGGGGAAACAGGCAAGGCACCCCGGCTCCGCCACTTCTCAGCTAGGTGACTGGCAAGTTACTTAACGTCTCTGGGCCTCAGGTAACCCCTCTGGAAAATGGGGAATGACCCTGGCTCTAGCTCAGCGCTTAGAACAGGGCTCTGCACATGGCAACAGCTCAATAAATACCTTTGAAGGAATGAAAGTGCAGGCCAGGGACAAGGTTAGCCTAGGGGAAAATGTTAGGCTAGGGGAGCAGGGGACAGGAAGGGTAAGGCTCGTCTGCGGCACAGGTTTAGGGCACGGGAAAAGGTTTGTCCAGAAGAAAAGGTTAGGCCGGGAAAAAAGGTTACGGCGGGCTGCAAAGTTTAGGCCAGGCTGGGAAGGTTAGGCTGGGCTGCAAATGTTAGGCCGAGCTGGAAATGTTAGGCCGAGTTGGAAAGTTTAGGCCAGGCTGGAAAGGTTAGGCCGGCCTGGAAAGGTTAGGCCGGCCTGGAAAGGTTAGGCCGGCCTGGAAAGGCTAGGGCAGGAGGAAAGGTTAGACCAGGGAAACAGTTTGGCTAGGGAAAAAGGTTAGGTCAGGAGACAAGGTTTGGCTAGGAGAAAAGGTCAGGCCAGGAAAAAAGATTTGACTAGGGGAAAAGGTCAGACGAGGAGATAAGGTTTGGCGAGGAGAAAAAGTCAGTCCAGAAGAAAAGGTTTGGCTAGGGGAAAAGGTCAGATGAGGAGAAAATATTTGGCCAGGGAAAATGTTTGGCTACGAGAAATGCTCAGGCCAGAAGAAAGGTTTTGGCGAGGAGAAAACGTCAGGCCAGAAGAAAAGGTTTGGCTAGGAGAAAATGTCATGAAAGAAGAAAAGGTTGCGCTAGGAGGAAAGGTTTGGCCATGAGAAAAGGTCAGGCCAATTGAAAGATTAGGCCAGGGAAAAAGGTTTGTCCAGGAGAAAAAGTTAGGCCAGCAGAAAAGGTTGAGCTAAGGAAAAGGTTTGCCAAGGGGAAAGGTTTAGGCCAGGAGGAAAGGTTTGGATGGGGAAAAGGTTAAGCCAAGGAAAAAGGTTAGGGATCATTAGGGGAAAACTAAGTTGACCCGTGTGTCCTCTCTGGAAGCCTCCTGAGAAGTATCCTCCTCCTCCTCCTGCTGAACTGGGGGAAGAGAGGAGGAGGCCTTTTCCTCCAGCAACTGGCTGTCCAGCAGCTCGGTCCGGGAGCCTTCCCTGGCGACGACGAGGGCTACTCCGGTGGTCCTCCCACCCTGCTGCCCCCCCGCCACCTCCCCCACATGACTCACGTGCAGTTCCTCATTCGACCTGGCTCTGTCAAACACGGGATGGCCCCCCGAGATGGCATGGGATCCCCTGGCACGCTCCAACGGGTGTCTGGCCTGGGAGGGCAAGAGAAAGGCAAGAGTGAGCTCCCCAGCCACACTCCCTGGGTTTGCCCTGCCGGTTCCACCGGGCACTTCGTCGTCGCCCTCCCCACCCCCACCCGCACTCGGCGTGGAAGGAGTCCCATCCCAGTGCCTAGGGACAGACCCCGCGAGGCTGGTCCTGGGCGGGCCGGAGGGGTCTGCCCTGGGGCCAGCGCCATCCTCGGAAGGGGGACCTGGTGCTGGGCCCGCTCCGTCCCCGGCAATTTGGAGACAACTCGCTTCCTGCATAGAGCCCGGGCCCCTATTCTCCCCTGAGTGGCCTCAGCCTCATCGCTCTTCTTCCCCCCAGGATTCACACACACACAGCCCCTCCTCTCTGGTGTAGCAGTGTGGTCTATTCAGTCAGAGGGGAAGTCTGGGAGTGGACTGTGCCCACAAGACAAGAGAAAGGATCCTCCAAAACCCTTTTTTGCTTAAACTGCCACAAATATGGTTCGGCACTAGGCAAGCAAGGCAAGGTGGGGCGGGGTGGGGGGTTCCAGAAGGGAACGTAAGGCTTTGGGGCCAACCCTGCAAGGCTAAGGTTGGGGAGGCTCAAATGGGAAGGAAAGGATTTGGCGGAAACGGGGAAGGCACCCCGGCTCAGCCACTTCTCAGCTAGGTGATTGGCCGCAAGTTACTTTATATCTCACGGCCTCAGCTAACTCCTCTGGAAAATGGGGAGTAAGACGGCGAGCCCCACGTGGCAATGTCCGATGACCCTGGATCTAGCTCAGCGCTTAGAACAGGGCTCTGCAAATGGCCACTGCGCAATAAATTCCACTGAAGTAATGAAAGTGCCGGCCAGGAACAAGGTTAGCCTAGGGGAAAATGTTAGGCTAGGGGAGGGGGGGGACAAGAGGGGTAAAGGCTCATCTGCGGCACAGGTTTAGGGCACGGGAAAAGGTTTGGCCAGAAGAAAATGTTACGCCGGAAGAAAATGTTACGCAGCGCTGCAAAGTTTAAGCCGGGCGGAAAGGTTAGGCCGGGCGGGAAAGGTTAGGCCGGGCGGGAAAGGTTAGGCCGGGCGGGAAAGGTTAGGCCGGGCGGGAAAGGTTAGGCCGGGCGGGAAAGGTTAGGCCGGGCGGGAAAGGTTAGGCCGGGCGGGAAAGGTTAGGCCGGGCGGGAAAGGTTAGGCCGGGCGGGAAAGGTTAGGCCGGGCGGGAAAGGTTAGGCCGGGCGGGAAAGGTTAGGCCGGGCGGGAAAGGTTAGGCCGGGCTGGAAAGGTTAGGCCGGGCTGGAAAGGTTAGGCCGGGCTGGAAAGGTTAGGCCAGGGAAACAGTTTGGCTAGGGAAAAAGGTTAGGTCAGGAGAAAAGGTTGGGCTAGGAGAAAAGATCAATCCAGGAGAAAAGATTTGAATAGGAGAAAAGGTTAGACGAGGGGAGAAAGTTTGGCTAGGAGAAAAGGTCAGTCCAGAAGAAAAGGTTTGGCTAGGGGAAAAGGTCAGACGAGGAGAAAATGTTTGGCCAGGGAAAAAGTTTGGCTATGAGAAAAGGTCAGGCCAGAAGAAAGCTTTTGGCTAGCGGAAAAGGTTTGGCTAGGCGAAAACGTTTGTCTAGGAGAAAAGATCAGGCCAGAAGAAAAGGTTTGGTTCGGAGAAAAGGTCAGACGAGGAGAAAAGACTTGGCTAGGAGAAAAGGTCAGTCCAGAAGCAAAGGTTTGGCCAGGGAAAAAGTTTGGCTACGAGAAAAGGTCAGGCCAAAAAGAAAGCTTTTGGCTAGGGGAAAAGGTTTGGCTAGGCAGAAAATGTCTTGGCTAGGAGAAAAGGTTAGGCCCAGAAGAAAAGGTTTGGCTTGGAGAAAAGGTCAGACGAGGAGCAAAGGTTTTTTCTACGAGAAAAGGATGGCATGGGAACGCCCGGCACGCTCCAACGGGTGTCTGGCCTGGCGAGGGCAAGAGAAAGGCAAGAGTGAGCTCCCCAGGCACACACCCTTGGTTTGCCTTGCCGGGTCCACCAGCCACTTCGTCATCGTCCCCCCCACCCCCGCCCGCACTCGGGCCGGAAGGAGTCCCTTCCCAGTCCTTAGGGACAGACCCCGCGAGGCTGATCCTGGGCGGGCCGGGGGTGTCTGCCCTGGGCCAGCGCCTCCCTCGGAAGGGGGACCCGGGCTGAGGCTGCTCCGTCCCTGGCCAATCCGAGAGGACTCGCTTCTCGCATAGACCCCGGGCCCCTATTCACCCCTGAGTGGCCTCAGCCTCATCGCTCTTCTTCCCCCCACGATTCACACACACAGCCCCTCCTCTTTGGGGTAGCAGTGCGGTCCATTCAGTCAGAGGGAAAGTCTGGGAGTGGACTGTGCCCACAGGACAAGAGAGAGGATCCTCCAAGCTGAGGAGAAGCCCTGAGCAACCCTTTTTTGCTTAAACTGGCACAAATATGGGTCGGGACCAGGCCCGCAAGGCAAGGTGGGGTTGGAGGGGGCGGTCCCTGAAGGAAACGTAAGGCTTTTTGGCCAAACCTGCAAGGCTAAGGCTGGGGAGGCCCAAATGGGAAGGAAAGGATTTGGGGGAAACGGGCAAGGCACCCCGGCTCCACCACTTCTAAGCTAGGTGACTGGCCGCAAGTTACTTAACGTCTCTCCAACTCAGGTAACTCCTCTGGAAAATTGGGAGTAAGACGGCGAGCCCCACGTGGCACAGTCCGATGACCCTGGAACTAGCTCAGCACGTAGAAGAGGGCTCTGCAAATGGCCACTGCTCAATAAATACCACTGAAGCAATGAAAGTGCAGGCCAGGGACAATGTTAGCCTAGGGAAATATGTTAGGCTAGGGGAGCCGGGGACAGGAGGGGTAAAGGCTCGTCTGCGGCACAGGTTTAGGGCACGGGAAAAGGTTTGGCCAGAAGAAAAGGTTAGGCCGGGAGAAAAGGTTAGGCCAGACTGGAAAGCTTAGGCCCGGATGGAAAGGTTAGGCCGGGCAGGAAAAGTTAGGCCCGGTTGGAAAATTTAGACCGGGCAGGAAAGGTTAGGCCGGGCAGGAAAGGGTAGGCCGGGCTGGAAAGGGTAGGCCGGGCTGGAAAGGGTAGGCCGGGCTGGAAAGGGTAGGCCGGGCTGGAAAGGTTAAGTTGGCCTTGAAAGGGTAGGCCGGGCTGGAAAGGGTAGGCCGGGCTGGAAAGGGTAGGCCGGGCTGGAAAGGGTAGGCCGGGCTGGAAAGGGTAGGCCGGGCTGGAAAGGGTAGGCCGGGAGGAAAGGGTAGGCCGGGAGGAAAGGGTAGGCCGGGAGGAAAGG